>NC_059466.1:39183467-39205967 GCF_905237065.1 Salmo salar | reverse complement strand
CATCTTAATAAATGCTGTGTAAAATAATATGTAATATGTAATGTAATGTGCATCTTTTGCGTGCATGTGTGTGTATGTGTAATGGTGCGTAATGTCTTGTAAATGAAGCCATGTATTAAATAATGTGTAATGTTAATCTTATTAATCTTAGCTATGTGTGTAATATCTTGTGTGTGCATCTTTGTGTCTTGTATGAATGACCAATAACGTAAATGGCCCATATGTAATATGTATTAATGTAATAACCAATAAATAACTAATATGTGACAATATATATGATTTATAATGCTAATTATGTATGTATATGTATGTGCATCAACTATAGCAATAATAATAATGTGACAATGTCTTGTTTAACATGTATGTGTATGTAATAGTTATCGTAGTGTGTGTAATAATATTAATAACGTGTGTAATAGCGGCGTAATATTAATAACAAGCCAATAATGAAACATAACGATAAAAGTAACGATAATATGGCAATAATGAAAAATAGCAATACAAAATAACCAATATTGTTTATTAATGTCTTACGTAATATGTATGTGTAAAATTCTGTGTCATCTTGCCATTATGTCTTTGTTGTGTAATAATAATAAAGTGTAATGATAATCTTAAGCTATATATCTAGCAATTAATAATAAAATAGTAAACGTATGTGTGAAATATTGAATAAGGAACGTATATTAAAATAACGTATGTGTTATGTACTAATGTATTAAATAACGTGAACGTAATGGCGTAATAGGGTGCTGTGTAAATGGCAATAATAAAATAATGTAAATATATTCAATAATTATGTAGCCTTAACTCGTATGTATAAAATAATATGTATATTGTCATTAATATGTATGCATGTATATGTAATAATATATGTAATAAATAATAATAATAATAATATAATAATGTAGATATTAATAATATATATATATATAATAATATATGTAAATATATAATATATGTATTATGTAATATTAATAATGTAATAATATATATGTAATATGGTATATGTGTATGTATGTAAAATGTAATAAATAAATGCTTATGTATGTAATAACAAAACTATAACTATATTATATGTATTAAATAATATGTATATGTTAATATATATATATACTCTCTCCTCTATTCTCTCTCTTTCCCTCTACTCTCCTCTCTCTCCCTCTACTCTCCCTCTACTCTCCCTCTACTCTCCCTCACTCTCCCCTCTACTCTCTCTCTCCCTCTCACTCTCTCTCCCTCTACTCTCTCTCTCTCCCTCTACTCTCTCTCTCCCTCTACTCTCCCTCTCTCTCCCTCTCTCTCCCTCTCTCTCCCTACTCTCTCTCTCTCTCCCTCTACCCTCTCTCTCCCTCTATTCTCTCTCTCCCTCTATTCTCTCTCTCCTTCTCTCTCCTCCTACTCTCCTCTCTCTCCCTCTGCTCTCCCTGCTCTCTCTCTCTCCTCTGCTCTCCCTCTACTCTCTTCCTCTGTTCTCTCTCTGCCTCTATTTCTCTCTCCCTCTCTCCTGCACTCTCCCTCTACTCTCCCTCTCTCTCTCCCTCTACTCTCTCTCTCCCTCTTCTCTCTCTCTCTCTCCCTCTACTCTCTCTCTCTCCCTCTACTCTCCCTCTCTCTCCCTCTACTCTCCCTCTACTCTCTCTCTCTCCCTCTCTCTCTCTCTCTCTCCCTCCACCTCTCTCTCCCTCTATTACTCTCTCTAAATGTGGTGCAATATGTATGTTTGCCCATGTAAAAATATATGTCTTAATAATATATGTAATGCTGTGTGTGTAATATGTGTGCTTGTGTGTAGCAGCATGTGTGTGTGCGACCTGTGTGCTGTATGTATGTGTGTAATGCGTGTGTCTTGGCCTTACAAAATAACCATGTGGAGGCCAGCCATGTATGTGTATGTATGTATGTATATGTATGTATGTATTCTCCTTCTACTCTCTCTCTACTCTCTCTCCTGCTCTCACTCCTCCTCTACTCTCCTCTGCTCTCTCTATATCTCTCTCTCTCTACCCTCTACTCTCTCTCTCTCCCTCTCTTTCTCTCTCACCCTCTACTCTCTCTCATCTCCCTCCCTCTCTCTCTCTCTCTCCCTCTACTCTCTCTCTCTCTCTCTCCCTCTACTCTCTCTCTACTCTCTCTCTCTCCCTCTGCTCTCTCCCTCCCTCTTACTTTCTCTACTCTCTCTAATATGTGTAATATTGTATTAATAATAATAATAAATGTATGTAAATAGCAATATTAATGTAATATGTCAAATAATAATATGTGACAATAAATAACCAATATGTATGTGTAAAAATGTATAATATTAATATCTTAATGTGTCTTAATAGTCATGATATTAATCTTAATAATAATAATAAATGTAATGTGTATTATAAAGTAATGTAATGAAAAATGTAGTATTAAATCTTGATAGTAATATTAATAGTAAAAATATGTAATATGTAAAAATGGATATATAATATGTATATGTGTATGTGAATAATGTAGCAATATTAAAATGTACTAATAATATAATTTGTCAATGTAGTATGTGTATGTCTTAAATCTTGTAAAAATGTCGAACAATAATACGTGTGTGAATAATGGTCTTGTGTTGTGTAATAATGCATAATGAATGACCAATGTAATGATAATGAATGGTGTAATATCTGTATTACAATTATAATAACAATAAATGTGTGTGTAATATTAAAAAATGGCAGCCAATAATAATAATAATCTGTTCTCTCTCTCCCTCTATTCTCTCTCTCCCTCTACTCTCCCTCCACTCTCCCTCTACTCTCCCTCTCTCTCCCTCTACTCTCTCTCTCCCTCTCTCTCTCTCCCTCTACTCTCTCTCTCCCCTCCTCTCCCTCTCTCTCCCTCTACTCTCCCTCTACTCTCCCTCCTCTCCCTCTCTCTCCCTCTACTCTCTCTCTCTCCCTCTACCCTCTCTCTCTCCCTCTCTCTCTCTCCCTCTATTCTCTCTCCTTCTCTCCTCTGCTCTCCCTCTGCTCTCTCTATGTAATAATTATAAAAATATGTGTAATAATAATATGTATAATAATAATATTATATAATAATATATATATAATATGTAATATATTATGTGTATATATTAAATGTAATATATATTAATAATATATTAATTAATATAATGTATAATAATAATGTGTATAGTAATATAATAATGTAATTTAATAATATGAGTAATAATAATATGTTATGGTAATAATAATAAGATAAAAATAATAGTTAATTGAATAAATGTAATATATATAATTAATATAATGATTATTAAATAATATATATGAATAATAAAAAAGTAAAAAATGGTAATATGTAATATAATGTACGTAAAATGTAGTTAAAGTAATGATATAAAAATATAAGTAGTATGTTTTTAATAATAATAATATATTAATATGTATAATGATTTGTAATATGTAATATATAATAAATAATAATAATATTAATATATGTAATAATATGTAATAATATGTGTAATAATATGTTTTAATATAGTATGTATAATAATAATATGTAATATATATAATATATAATATGTAATAATAAATGTAATAATATTATAATAATATATTATGTAATATGTAATATTATATAATATGTAATATTAATAAATAATGTAATATGTAATATGTAAGTAAGTATGTATAATAATTAAGAATAATAATATGTTAAAATAATATATTATAGATATATATAAATAATAAAATATTTAATATAAATGTATGAATTAATATAAATGTAATAATAATAATGTATATAATATAATAATATAAATAGTAATATAAATATGAATATAAATATGTGTAATAATATAATAATATGTATAATATGTAATTAATATGTGTAATATATGTAATAATTGTATGTATATGTGTAATAAAATATATATATATGTCGTGTATATAATATGTATATATATGTAATAATATATAATATTAATATGAATATAATGTTGAAATTAATATATATATGTTAATAATAATATATAATAATTAATGTATAATATGATTGTATGTATAAATGTAAAATATTAGTATATATGGTGTATAATATGAATAATAAATATTTATATAAGTAATATATTATATTGAATAATATTATTATATTATAATATTAATAATAATATGTAATTAATATATAATATATATAATATATATATATATATATGGTGTAATATTAATATATAATTTAATAATATTGTATTAAATATGTACATAAAGTATGTTTAATAATTTATGTTTAAATAAATTATAATATGTTGAATATAATATTTAATATGTAATGAATATTAATAATAAATGTATTAATAATAATAATAATATATAACACTATACCTAATCTCTCCCTTTCTCCTCCTCTCTCTCCCCTCTCTACTCTCTCTCTCCCTCTACTCTCCCTCTACTCTCCCTCTCTCTCTCCCTCTACTCTCCCTCTATCTCTCTCTCTCTACTGTCTCTCTTTCTCCCCCTCTCCTTCTCAGACAAACAAGTGTCTCCCAAATCTGGGACCCTGAAGAGTCCCCCAAAAGGCTTTGACACTACAGCCATCAGCAAGACCTACTACAACCTGGTAGGACCTGGTCATCATCCCGCTCTTTCCTTCTGTCTCTGTGGACATTACTCTTAATGCTGTAGCTTGACCTATTGACATGAAAGAACACAGAAACACAGAAACACATACTATACACTACACCTCTCTATTTATCCTCTATACACTACACCTCTCTGTGTCTCCTCTGTGCACTACACCCTCTGTTTATCACTCTATGCACTACGCCTCTCTGTTTGTCCTCTGTGCACTGCACCTCTCTGTGTCTCCTCTGCTGCACTACACCTCTCTGTGTCTCCTCTGTGCGCTGCGCCTCTCTGTTTATCTCTCTATACACTGCGCCTCTCTGTTTGTCCTCTGTCGCACTGCTCTCTGTATGTCCCTCTGTGCACTGCGCGCTCTCTTGTCTCCTCTGTGGCTGCGCCTCTCTGTTTGTCCTCTGTTGCACTGCACCTCTCTGTTTCTCCTCTGTTGCAGTGCGGCTCTCTGTTTGTCCTCTGTGCATTGCACCTTTCTGTTTATCCTCTGTTGCACTACACCTCTCTGTTTCTCCTCTGTGCGCTGCCCCTCTCTGTTTCTCCGCTGTACGATGCGCCTCTCTATGTCTCCTCTGTGCACTACACCTCTCTGTGTCTTCGTACACTGCACCTCTCTGTTTATCCTCTGTGCACTACACCCTCTGTTTATCCTCTGTGCACTTGACACTCTCTGTTTTCTCCGCTGTGCAATACGCCTCTCTTTTTCTCCTCTGTTACACTACACCTCTCTATTTATCCTCTGTGCACTGCGTCTCTCTGTTTCTCCGATGTACAATACACTTCTCTATTTATCCTCTGTACACTACACCTCTCTATTTATCCTCTATACACTACACCTCTCTATGTCTCCTCTATACACTGCACCTCTCTATTTCTCCTCTGTACACTGCACCTCTCTGTTTATCCTCTGTGCGCTGCACCTCTCTTTTTGTCCTCTGTGCACTACACCTCTCTATGTCTCCTCTGTACACTACACCTCTCTATGTATCCTCTGTACACTACACCTCTCTTTTTATCCTCTCTACACTACACCTCTCTATGTCTCCTCTGTACACTACACCTCTCTATTTATCCTCTGTACACTACACCTCTCTATTTCTCCTCTGTACACTACACCTCTCTATGTCTCCTCTGTACACTACACCTCTCTATGTCTCCTCTATACACTACACCTCTCTATTTCTCCTCTGTACACTACACCTCTCTATGTCTCCTCTGTACACTACACCTCTCTATTTCTCCTCTGTACACTACACCTCTCTATTTCTCCGCTGTACAATACACCTCTCTATTTATCCTCTCTACACTACACCTCTCTATGTCTCCTCTGTACACTACACCTCTCTATTTATCCTCTGTACACTACACCTCTCTATTTATCCTCTGTACACTACACCTCTCTATTTATCCTCTGTACACTACACCTCTCTATTTATCCTCTGTACACTACACCTCTCTATTTATCCTCTGTACACTACACCTCTCTATGTCTCCTCTCTATTTATCCTCTGTACATTACAACTCTCTTTTTCTCCTGTCTTTATCCCAACTCCCCCTCCTTCCTACTTCACTCCACTCCCACCCATAGCTATAGCTATCAGAGAGGAGATAAACCTGTCTAGTCCTGGAGTAACTCCCTGACCTGTCTAGTCCTGGAGTAACTCCCTGACCTGTCTAGTGCTGGAGTAACTTCCTGACCTGTCTAGTCCTTGAGTAACTCCCTGACCTGTCTAGTCCTGGTGTAACATCCTGACCTGTCTAGTCCTGGAGTAACTCCCTGACCTGTCTAGTGCTGGAGTAACTTCCAGACCTGTCTTGTCCTGGAGTAAATTCCTGACCTGTCTAGTGCTGGAGTAACTCCCTGACCTGTCTAGTCCTGGAGTAACTCCCTGACCTGTCTAGTCCTGGAGTAACTTCCTGACCTGTCTAGTCCTGTTGTAACATCCTGACCTGTCTAGTCCTGGAGTAACTTCCTGACCTGTCTAGTCCTGGTGTAACATCCTGACCTGTCTAGTCCTGGAGTAACTCCCTGACCTGTCTAGTCCTGGAGTAACTCCCTGACCTGTCTAGTCCTGGAGTAACTCCCTGACCTGTCTAGTGCTGGAGTAACTTCCTGACCTGTCTTGTCCTTGAGTAACTCCCTGACTTGTCTAGTCCTGGTGTAACATCCTGACCTGTCTAGTCCTGGAGTAACTCCCTGACCTGTCTAGTGCTGGAGTAACTTCCAGACCTGTCTTGTCCTGGAGTAACTTCCTGACCTGTCTAGTGCTGGAGTAACTTCCTGACCTGTCTAGTCCTGGAGTAACTCCCTGACCTGTCTAGTCCTGGAGTAACTTCCTGACCTTTCTAGTCCTGGTGTAACATCCTGACCTGTCTAGTCCTGGAGTAACTCCCTGACCTGTCTAGTCCTGGAGTAACTCCCTGACCTGTCTAGTCCTGGAGTAACTCCCTGACCTGTCTAGTGCTGGAGTAACTCCCTGACCTGTCTAGTCCTGGAGTAACTCCCTGACCTGTCTAGTCCTGGAGTAACTTCCTGACCTGTCTAGTCCTGGTGTAACATCCTGACCTGTCTAGTCCTGGAGTAACTTCCTGACCTGTCTAGTCCTGGTGTAACATCCTGACCTGTCTAGTCCTGGAGTAACTCCCTGACCTGTCTAGTCCTGGAGTAACTCCCTGACCTGTCTAGTCCTGGAGTAACTCCCTGACCTGTCTAGTGCTGGAGTAACTTCCTGACCTGTCTAGTCCTTGAGTAACTCCCTGACTTGTCTAGTCCTGGTGTAACATCCTGACCTGTCTAGTCCTGGAGTAACTTCCTGACCTGTCTAGTGCTGGAGTAACTTCCAGACCTGTCTTGTCCTGGAGTAACTTCCTGACCTGTCTAGTGCTGGAGTAACTCCCTGACCTGTCTAGTCCTGGAGTAACTCCCTGACCTGTCTAGTCCTGGAGTAACTTCCTGACCTGTCTAGTCCTGGTGTAACATCCTGACCTGTCTAGTCCTGGAGTAACTCCCTGACCTGTCTAGTCCTGGAGTAACTCCCTGACCTGTCTAGTCCTGGTGTAACATCCTGACCTGTCTAGTGCTGGAGTAACTTCCTGACCTGTCTAGTCCTTGAGTAACTCCCTGACCAGTCTAGTCCTGGTGTAACATCCTGACCTGTCTAGTCCTGGAGTAACTCCCTGACCTGTCTAGTGCTGGAGTAACTTCCAGACCTGTCTTGTCCTGGAGTAACTTCCTGACCTGTCTAGTGCTGGAGTAACTTCCTGACCTGTCTAGTGCTGGAGTAACTTCCTGACCTGTCTAGTCCTGGAGTAACTTCCTGACCTGTCTTGTCCTGGAGTAACTCCCTGACCTGTCGAGTGCTGGAGTAACTCCCTGACCTGTCTAGTCCTGGAGTAACTCCTTGACCTGTCTAGTCCTGGAGTAACTCCCTGACCTGTCTAGTCCTGGAGTAACTCCCTGACCTGTCTAGTCCTGGAGTAACTCCCTGACCTGTCTAGTGCTGGATTAACTCCCTGACCTGTCGAGTGCTGGAGTAACTCCCTGACCTGTCTAGTCCTGGAGTAACTCCCTGACCTGTCGAGTCCTGGAGTAACTCCCTGACCTGTCTAGTCCTGGAGTAACTCCCTGACCTGTCTAGTCCTGGAGTAACTCCCTGACCTGTCGAGTGCTGGAGTAACTCCCTGACCTGTCTAGTCCTGGAGTAACTCCCTGACCTGTCTAGTCCTGGAGTAACTCCCTGACCTGTCTAGTCCTGGAGTAACTCACTGTCAGAGAGCCTGTTTAGAGGCCCTGGGCCAATGGGAGGACAAGGGTGAGGGGTTAGGAGTCAGGGAGCCTGTTTAGAGGCCCTGGGCCAATGGGAGGACAAGGGTGAGGGGTTAGGAGTCAGGGAGCCTGTTTAGAGGCCCTGGGCCAATGGGAGGACAAGGGTGAGGGGTTGGGAGTCAGAGAGCCTGTTTGAGGCCCTGGGCCAATGGGAGGACAAGGGTGAGGTTAGGAGTCAGGGAGCCTGTTTAGAGGCCCTGGGCCAATGGGAGGACAAGGGTGAGGGGTTAGGAGTCAGGGAGCCTGTTTAGAGGCCCTGGGCCAATGGGAGGACAAGGGTGAGGGGTTAGGAGTCAGAGGGAGTGAAAGTGTTCAGTTACAAAGACACACTCTCTCCCTCTCTCTTTTTCTCCCTCTCTCTTTCTCTGTCTCTCTCTCTCTCTCCCCCCAGGTGCTGCAGAACATTCTAGAAACAGAGACAGAATATTCCAAGGACCTCCAGAGCCTTCTGACCGACTACCTGCGATCTCTCCAGAGCACAGAGAAGTAAAGTCCTCTAGTAGTACTGTACCAACCTCACTATGTCTGTATGTCTGTGATGACATATGGCTTCTGGTTGGATTGGATCTACTGGACTAATTCCAGAACTCCTGCTCTCTCTCCCCTCTGCCCCCTCTCATCCCCCTCTTCACCTCTCATCCCCCTCTCCCCCTCTCATCCCCCTCTCCCCTCTCATCCCCCTCTTCACCTCTCATCCCCCTCTGCCCCCTCTCATCCCCCTCTCCCCCTCTCATCCCCCTCTCCCCTCTCATCCCCCTCTTCACCTCTCATCCCCCTCTCCCCTCTCATCCCCTCTCCCTCTCATCCCCCTCTTCACCTCTCATCCCCTCTCCCCTCTCATCCCCTCTTCACCTCTCATCCCCTCTGCCCCCTCTCATCCCCCTCTTCACCTCTCATCCCCTCTCCCCTCTCATCCCCTCTTCATCCTCTCATCCCCCTCTTCACCTCTCATGCCCCTCCCCTCTCCTCTCCCCTCTCATCCTCCTCTCCCTTCTCCTCTCCCCTCTCATCCTCCTCTCCCCTCTCCTCTCCTCTCCCCCTCTCCTCTCCCCTCTCATCCCCCTCTTCACCTCTCATCCTCCTGTCCCCTCTTCACCTCTCATCCTCCTCTCCCCTCTCCTCTCCCCTCTCATCCCCTCTTCACCTCTCACCTCCTGTCCCCCTCTTCACCTCTCATCCTCCTCTCCCCTCTCCTCTCCCCTGTCCTCCTCCCTCTCCCCTCTCATCCTCCTCTCCCCCTCCTTCCTCTCATCCTCCTCTCCCCCTCTCCTGTCCCCCTCTCATCCTCCTCTCCCCCTCTCCTGTCCCCCTCTCATCCTCCTCTCCCCTCTCCTGTCCCCTCTCATCCTCCTCTCCCCCTCTCCTGTCCCCCTCTCCCCCTCTCCTGTCCACCTCTCCTCTCTCTCCAGACTGAGCAGTACAGATGTGTATCTGATCCTGGGGAACCTGGAGGAGATCAGCACCTTCCAGCAGATGCTCGTCCAATCACTGGAGGAGTGCACCAAGTAAGTCCTGCCCCTCACATACCTTTCCACCAATCAGCATCACAGGGATCAGAGAAAGAGCCTGTCACTGCTGGTCTAATCCAATCAGATCTGTCCTGCTGCTGGGATATTTCAAGGCAGTTTCCCTCTGAGGTAAATAAAGGATATAGGGACATCTAGTGGTGGGTTGTGGTACTACAGTGGTCCTTAATTCAGTCAGCTTGTCATCGTTGTGCTACAGACTGACATCTTGTGTTTGTTTTCCCATGTGCAGACTTCCAGAGAGCCAGCAGAAGGTAGGGGGTTTCTTCCTGAACCTCATGCCCCAGATGAAGGCTCTCTATGTGGGTTACTGCTCCAACCACCCCTCAGCAGTCAACGTGCTCACCCAGCACAGGTAACCTAGACCCTAAGCAGCATGAACCTGTTATAGCATCCCTACTATACAACAAGCAGGTAGTGTAGAGGCTATAATTAGACCTGTCAATTCAATTATCCCCCTCTCCCTACCCTCTATCTCTCTCCCTCTCTCTCTCTCCTGCCCCTTCTCTCTCTCTCCTGCCCTCCCCTCTCTCTCTCCTGCCCTCCCTCTCCCCCCCCTCTCTCTCTCTCTCTCTCTCCTCTCCCCTCTCTCCTCTCCTCTCTCTCTCCTCTCCTCTCTCTCTCCTCTCCCCCTCTCTCTCTTCTCCCCCTCTCTCTCCTCTCCTCTCCCCCTCTCTCTCTCTCCCCCTCTCTCCCTCTCTCTCTCCTCTCTCTCTATCTCCTCTATATATATATCTTACCTGTACTCTCTCCTCTCCCCCTCTCTCTCCTCTCCCCCTCTCTCCCTCCCCTCACTCTCCTCATCTCTCCCCTCTCCCCCTCTCTCTCTCTCCTCTCCCCTCTCTCTCTCCCTCTCCCCTCTCTCTCTCCTCTCCCTCTGGCTCCACTCTCCCCTCTCTCTACTCCTCTCTCCCTCTCTCTCCTCTCCCCCTCTCTCCTCTCCCCCTCTCTCTCTCCTCTCCTCTCCCCCCTCTCTCTCTTCTCTCCCCTCTCTCTCTCTCCTCTACACTCTCTGTTCTCTCCTCCTCCCCCTCTCTCTCCTCTACCTCTTAAAAACTCTAAAAACTCTGTGGCAACACACTCTGTATGTAACCCAAAAAAACATCTCTCATCTCTCTCCTCTCTCCTCTCCCCTCTCTCTTCTCTCCTCCCTGTCTCTCCTCTCCCCCTCTCTCCTCTCCCCTCTCTCTCTCCTCTCCTCTCTCTCTCTCTCCCTCTACCTCTCTCTCTCTCCTCTCCCTCTCTCTCTCTTCTCACCCCTCTCTCTCTCCTCTCCCCTCTCTCTCTCCTATCTCTCCTCTATCTCTCCTCTCCCCTCTCCCCCTCTCTCTCTCTCCTCTCCCCTCTCTCTCCTCTCCCCCCCTCTCTCTTCTCTCCACCCTCTCTCTCTCCTCTCCTCTCTTTCCCTCCGTCTCCCCTCTCTCTCTCCCCTCCCCTCTCTCTCTCCTCTCCTCCTTTCTCTCTCTCTCCTCTCTCCCTCTCTCTCTCCTCCTCCCTCCCCCTCTCTCTCCTCTCTCTCCTCTCCCCTCACTCTCTCTCCCCCTCTCTACTCTCCCCCTCTCCCCTCCCTCTCTCCTCTCCCCCTCTCTCTCTTCTCTCCCCCTCTCTCTCTCCTCTCCTCTCTCCCTCCCTCTCTCTCTCCTCTCCCCTCTCTCTCTCCTCTCCCCCCTCTCTCTCCTCCCTCTCCCCTCTCTCTCTCTCCTCTCCCTCCTCTCCTCTCTCTCCTCTCCCCACTCTCTCTCCTCTCCCCTCTCTCTCCTCTCCCCCTCTCTCTCTCCTCTCCCCTCTCTCTCCTCTCCCCTCCTCTCTCTCCTCTCCCGCTAATAGTGTAAAAATAATAATACATAGTAGATATATATGTGAAATGTAAAATGTATTAAGAATATATTATGAAACGTATGGACATTAATAGTAAAATGTGAGTAGCCAATAATGTATTAATATGTGTTGCTAATGTGTAATAATGGCTTTATAATAAATATAAGTATTGTAGAGTATGTATTAATGTGTATTAATAGTGTGGAAAAGTATGTAAGTAATGTATGTAATAAAAAATTAGTAATAATGTGTTAAAATAATTAGACAATATATGTAAAATAATGTGTTTGTGTGTGTAATAACCACTAATATGATAATGATATTAATAGTAGTAAGTAGTATTATGTGGAAGTAGTAGTATAATGTAATAGTATTAGTATTAAATAGTAGTAATGTGAAAAAATAGTGAATGAAAAAATATATAATAATGTTTAAATCATGCAATATTATGTGTAAATAATGTATTAGTAATTGTGTAAATATGATGTAGTAATAAAACATTGTGGTATTAGTAATAGTAATATGGCAAAATATGTAATTGTTATTGTTAATAATATGTATATATAAAAAAATTAGTAATGTTTAAATAAATATTATTAGTATTAATATGTGTGTAAAATAATAGTATTGTAAAATATTATGAGTAACGTGTATTAATGTTTATGTTTAATAATATGTGTTAATGTGTGGTAAAATAATATTAATATTATGTAATTGTTAATAATATAAATATTAATAATTGTTTTAATAATACATAATTATGTAAATGAGTAATTATATATTAATGTAAATAATAGAATAGTATTATGTTAATGTGTGTGTTTAATAATTATAGTAGTATTTGTAAAAAAAAATATGTGTAATAATTGTGTTTAAATGTATAAGTTTAAATAAGTATTTGTGTAATATTATAAATATATGTGTAGTAAAAGTAAATATAGTGTATATGTGTAGCAAATGAAGTAGTAATAAATATGTGTATTAAATAATAGTAATAGTGTTGTATGTAAAATAGTAATAAAATATTATACCGTTAGTATTAAAGTTATAGTAGTAATACTAGTAGTATGAGTAAGTATTAATATAATAATAAAGTGTAATAATAATAATAATAATATGTATGATATATATAATAATAATATAAATATGTAATATTAAAATAATAATAGTATAATATGTGTGTACATAATAATATAATATGTGCTAGTGTGTAATAATTGTAATATAATATCGAATAGTATTGTTATATAATATTAGTACCAATTATGTGTATTTATATATATGTATATTTTTTTATGTATGGTATGTAATAATAAAATATACTCTCTCTCCTCTCCTCTCTCTCTCCTCTCCCCTCTCTCTCTCCTCTCTCCTCTCTCTC
Organism: Salmo salar; assembly: GCF_905237065.1. Lineage (NCBI taxonomy): Eukaryota > Metazoa > Chordata > Actinopteri > Salmoniformes > Salmonidae > Salmo > Salmo salar. Next base: position 39,192,818 of record NC_059466.1, on the reverse strand, counting down.
TCCTCTCCCCTCTCTCTCTCCTCTCTCCTCTCCCCTCTCTCTCTCCTCTCTCTCTCCTCTCCCCTCTCTCCAGTGAGGAGCTGGGGGAGTTTATGGAGGGGAAGGGAGCCAGTAGTCCAGGTATTCTGACCCTGACCACAGGCCTCAGTAAACCCTTCATGAGGCTGGATAAATACCCCACACTACTGAAGGAACTGGAGAGACACATGGAGGTGGGTGTGGGTGTGGGTGTGGGTGTGTGGGTGTGGGTGTGGGTGTGGGTGTGTGGGTGTGGGTGTGTGGGTGTGTGTGTGACACGTGTAGGTGTGTGTTCGTAATAGAATGACCTCAATCACTGATGATGTATTGTGTGTGTGTGTGTGTGTGTGTGTGTGTGTGTGTGTGTGTGTGTGTGTGTGTGTGTGTGTGTATAACTGTTGTCTGCTGTGCTCTCTGTAGGAGAGTCACCCCGACCAGCCAGACATCCAGAAGTGTATGACAACATTCAACAGCCTCTCGGTGAGTCACACCACACCAACATGGCCTCTTGTTTCCATGGTTACCTCATTAGCAGTGACGTGCGAGTCATGAGTCAACATATTACACAGTAATGATATCAGGATGTATCACTTGTACACAGTCATTATGTATCTATGGATGCACATTGTTACATTGTTTCTGTGGTCATGGTGCTGATGGTGTTTCCGTGGCGACAGGCCCAGTGCCAGGAGGTGAGGAAGAGGAAGGAGCTGGAGCTGCAGATAGTGACTGAGTCCATCAGGCTGTGGGAGGGAGACGACATTAGAACACTGGGCTCTGTTCTCTACATGAGTCAGGCTCTGGTTTACAGCCCTGGAGCAGAGGTCAGAGGAAAACCTAACAACAACCTAATAACAACCTCACAGTAACATTACAATAATAACTGATCTACATGAGGAAAACACTATTAACAGTGGCTTCTCTTTCTCTCTCTCTCTCTCTCTCACCTCTCTCTCTCTCTCTCTCACCTCTCTCTCTCTCTCTCTCTCTCTCTCTCTCTCTCACCTCTCTCTCTCTCTCTCTCTCTCTCTCTCTCTCTCTCTCTCACCTCTCTCTCTCTCTCTCTCTCTCTCTCTCTCTCTCTCTCTCACCTCTCTCTCTCTCTCTCACCTCTCTCTCTCTCTCTCTCTCTCTCTCTCTCTCTCTCTCTCTCTCACCTCTCTCTCTCTCTCTCTCTCTCACCTCTCTCTCTCTCTCTCTCTCTCTCTCTCTCTCTCTCTCTCTACTCTCTCTCTCTCTCTCTCTCTCTCTCTCTCTCTCTCTCTCACCTCTCTCTCTCTCTCTCTCACTCTCTCTCTCTCTCTCTCTCTCTCTCTCTCTCTCTCTTACCTCTCTCTCTCTTCTCTTACCTCTCTCTCGCTCTCTCTCTCTCTCTCTTCTCTTACCTCTCTCTCTTCTCTTACCTCTCTCTCGCTCTCTCTCTTCTCTTACCTCTCTCTCGCTCTCTCTCTCTTTTTTACCTCTCTCTCTCTCTCTCTCTCTCTCTCTTACCTCTCTCTCGCTCTTACCTCTCTCTCTCTCTCTTACATCCCTCTCTCTCTTCTCTTACCTCTCTCTCTCTTACCTCTCTCTCTCTCTCTCTCTCTCTCTCTCTCTCTCTCTCTTACCTCTCTCCCTCTCTTACCTCTCTCTCTCTTACCCCTCTCTCTGTCTCCTCTTACCTCTCTCTCTCTTACCTCTCTCTCTCTCTCTTCTCTTACCTCTCTCTTACCTCTCTCTCCTCTTATCTCTCTCTCTCTTACCTCTCTCTCTTCTCTTCTCTTCCCTCTCTCTCTTCTCTTCCCTCTCTCTCTCTTACTTCTCTCTTCTCTTCCCTCTCTCTCTCTTCTCTTACCTCTCTCTCTTCTCTTCCCTCTCTCTCTCTTTACCTCTCTCTCTGTCTCTCTCTCTCTCTCTCTCTAGGAGAAGTACGAGCGTTACCTCATGCTCTTCCCTCATGTCCTCCTCATGCTATCTGCCACTCCAAGGATGAGTGGCTTTATATTCCAGGTATGACCCCTGACCCCTAACCCCTTAGTCTACTATACCAGGGTCATATTAATTTGGCACCAAATGGAATAAAATGGACTGAAACACGGAACTTGTCCAATAAGAAACACACATTATTGCTGCTTAATGACTAAGACCCAGCGTTGATGGACCACCATGTTTAGTGTGGAGTCAGATGGTGATGATGGACCACCATGTTTAGTGTGGAGTCAGATGGTGATGATGGACCACCATGTTTAGTGTGGAGTCAGATGGTGATGATGGACCACCATGTTTAGTGTGGAGTCAGATGGTGATGATGGACCACCATGTTTAGTGTAGAGTCAGATGGTGATGATGGACCACCATGTTTAGTGTGGAGTCAGATGGTGATGATGGACCACCATGTTTAGTGTAGAGTCAGATGGTGATGATGGACCACCATGTTTAGTGTGGAGTCAGATGGTGATGATGGACCACCATGTTTAGTGTAGAGTCAGATGGTGATGATGGACCACCATGTTTAGTGTAGAGTCAGATGGTGATGATGGACCACCATGTTTAGTGTAGAGTCAGATGGTGATGATGGACCACCATGTTTAGTGTGGAGTCAGATGGTGATGATGGACCACCATGTTTAGTGTGGAGTCAGATGGTGATGATGGACCACCATGTTTAGTGTAGAGTCAGATGGTGATGATGGACCACCATGTTTAGTGTAGAGTCAGATGGTGATGATGGACCACCATGTTTAGTGTAGAGTCAGATGGTGATGATGGACCACCATGTTTAGTGTAGAGTCAGATGGTGATGATGGACCACCATGTTTAGTGTAGAGTCAGATGGTGATGATGGACCACCATGTTTAGTGTGGAGTCAGATGGTGATGATGGACCACCATGTTTAGTGTAGAGTCAGATGGTGATGATGGACCACCATGTTTAGTGTGGAGTCAGATGGTGATGATGGACCACCATGTTTAGTGTAGAGTCAGATGGTGATGATGGACCACCATGTTTAGTGTAGAGTCAGATGGTGATGATGGACCACCATGTTTAGTGTAGAGTCAGATGGTGATGATGGACCACCATGTTTAGTGTAGAGTCAGATGGTGATGATGGACCACCATGTTTAGTGTGGAGTCAGATGGTGATGATGGACCACCATGTTTAGTGTGGAGTCAGATTGTGATGATGGACCACCATGTTTAGTGTAGAGTCAGATTGTGATGATGGACCACCATGTTTAGTGTAGAGTCAGATGGTGATGATGGACCACCATGTTTAGTGTGGAGTCAGATGGTGATGATGGACCACCATGTTTAGTGTAGAGTCAGATGGTGATGATGGACCACCATGTTTAGTGTGGAGTCAGATGGTGATGATGGACCACCATGTTTAGTGTAGAGTCAGATGGTGATGATGGACCACCATGTTTAGTGTGGAGTCAGATGGTGATGATGGACCACCATGTTTAGTGTGGAGTCAGATGGTGATGATGGACCACCATGTTTAGTGTAGAGTCAGATGGTGATGATGGACCACCATGTTTAGTGTAGAGTCAGATGGTGATGATGGACCACCATGTTTAGTGTGGAGTCAGATGGTGATGATGGACCACCATGTTTAGTGTAGAGTCAGATGGTGATGATGGACCACCATGTTTAGTGTGGAGTCAGATGGTGATGATGGACCACCATGTTTAGTGTGGAGTCAGATGGTGATGATGGACCACCATGTTTAGTGTAGAGTCAGATGGTGATGATGGACCACCATGTTTAGTGTGGAGTCAGATGGTGATGATGGACCACCATGTTTAGTGTGGAGTCAGATTGTGATGATGGACCACCATGTTTAGTGTAGAGTCAGATGGCGATGATGGACCACCATGTTTAGTGTGGAGTCAGATTGTGATGATGGACCACCATGTTTAGTGTAGAGTCAGATGGCGATGATGGACCAACATGTTTAGTGTGGAGTCTGATGGTGATGATGGCTTCTTGTCTACAGGGGAAGCTGCCGCTGTCTGGTATGACTGTGACCACACTAGAGGACAGTGAGGCCCACAAAAACTCCTTTCAGCTTTCTGGTAAGACTACTGTGGTGTGTGTATAATGTGTGTGTGATGTGTGTTTAATGTGTGTTTTGTTTATAATGTGTGTATAATGTGTGTTTTGTGTATAATGTGTGTTTTGTGTATAATGTGTGTGTGTAATGTGTGTGTGTGATGTGTGTAGAATTTGTGTGTGTGTGTAATGTGTATGTGTGATGTGTGTATAATGTGTGTTTTGTGTATAATGTGTGTGTGTGATGTGTGTGTATAATGTGTGTGTGTTAGAAGTCGACCGATTATGATTTATCAATGCCAATACCGGTACCGATTATTGGAGGGCCAACACCCCGATACCGATTAATCGGCCGATTAAAAAAAATATGTAATGTGTTTATTTGTAATAATGCCAATTACAACAATACTGAATGAACACTTATTTTAACTTAATATAATACATCAATAAAATCAATTTAGCCTCAAATAAATAATGAAACATGTTCAATTTGGTTTAAATAATGCAAAACAAAGTGTTGGAGAAGACAGTAAAAGTGCAATATGTGCCATGTAAGAAAGCTAACGTTTAAGTTCCTTGCTCAGAACATGGGAACATATGAAAGCTGGTGTTTGCTTTCAACATGAGTCTTCAATATTCCCAGGTAAGATGTTTTAGGTTGTCGTTGTTATAGGAATTATAGGACTATTTCTCTCTATACGATTTGTATTTCATATACCTTTGACTATTGGATGTTCTTATAGGCACTTTAGTATTGCCAGTGTAACAGTATAGCTTCCGTCCCTCTCCTCGCTCCTACCTGGGCTCGAACCAGGAACACCGACAACAGCCACCCTCGAAGCAGCGTTACCCACGCAGAGCAAGGGAAACAACTACTCCAAGTCTCAGAGCGAGTGATGTTCGAAACGCTATTAGCGCGCACCCCGCTAACTAGCTAGCCATTTCACATCGGTTACACCAGCCTAATCTTGGGAGTTGATAGGCTTGAAGGGGTGGAACGTTCCAACAGGAATCCGTTCCAAAAAACGTAAAGTAAAAGGTTGCCAACCAACAACGCATACAAAGTAGCAACGCATACAAACCTAGCTAACTAGCTGCCGAATAGGCATCAACTCACCACGTAGCTTATTCTTAATGTTTGTCCATAGGCAAACAGACATGTGAGGACAGACATTTTTCGGAATAAACGTGATGAGTGAAAAACGCAATAAAATAGACCACTCCCTACACGGTATCTTATTCTGCCGCTATACAACTTTGTATGCGTTGTTTTTTGGCAACCTTGTTATTTACAAAGTTTTTGGAATAGATTCCTGTTGGAACGTTCCTGTAACGGCTGTCTTCTGTAGAAATGGACCAAGGCGCAGCAGGTATGTGAATACTCATCTTTAATTAAAATAAACGAGTAGAGCATCCACTTAACAATTCAAACAATATATACGACAGGAACAGTTTTGCAGGCACACAACACGCAGTGCAAAAACAACTACCCACGAAAACCAAACAAACACACACCTACTTATGGGACTCCCAATCAGAGGCAACTAGAAACACCTGCCTCCAATTGAGAGTCCAGCACCCACAACTACACATAGAAAAACAAACCTAGAACCTATACCAAACTAATACACCCCACTACACCACACACAAAACCCCATAATACAAAACAAATATACCTCTGCCACGTCCTGACCAAATATAATAGAAATAATACCTAAATATTGGTCAGGACGTGACATTACCCCCCCCTAAAGGTGCAGACCCCGGAATGCACCTTAAAAGAAAACACAAAAAATCCCCATTACCCCAACAAAACCAAAAAGCAATACCCCCTAAACAATAAGGGAGGGAAGGGAGGGTGGCTGCCGTTAACGACGGCACTGTGCTACACCCTCCCTCCCCAACCCACCTATCCTGGAGGTGGCTCCGGTGCAGGACGTGGACCCTGCTCCACCCTCGACGTCGCCCACTTCGGTGGAGCCGATAGCTGCGCCAGGCAGACGGACCCCTCGAGCCGGGCCGGAGGACAGGAGGGCCCCTCGGGCCGGGCCGGGGGACAGGAGGGCCCCTCGGGCCGGGCCGGGGGACAGGAGGGCCCCTCGGGCCGGGCCGGGGGACAGGAGGGCCCCTCGGGCCGGGCCGGGGGACAGGAGGGCCCCTCGGGCCGGGCCGGGGGACAGGAGGGCCCCTCGGGCCGGGCCGGGGGCAGGAGGGCCCCTCGGGCCGGGCCGAGGGACAGGAGGGCCCCTCGGGCCGGGCCGGGGGCAGGAGGGCCCCTCGGGCCGGGCCGGGGCAGGAGGGCCCCTCGGGCCGGGCCGGGGGCAGGAGGGCCCCTCGGGCCGGGCCGGGGAGCAGGAGGGCCCCTCGGGCCGGGCCGGGGAGCAGGAGGGCCCCTCGGGCCGGGCCGGAGAGCAGGAGGGCCCCTCGGGCCGGGCCGGAGAGCAGGAGGGCCCCTCGGGCCGGGCCGGAGAGCAGGAGGGCCCCTCGGGCCGGGCCGGAAGGCATGCGGGCCACTCGGGCTGGGCCGGAAGGCATGCGGGCCACTCGGGCTGGGCCGGAAGGCATGCGGGCCACTCGGGCTGGGCCGGAAGGCATGCGGGCCACTCGGGCTGGGCCGGAAGGCATGCGGGCCACTCGGGCTGGGCCGGAAGGCATGCGGGCCACTCGGGCTGGGCCGGAGGGCAGGAGGACCACTCGGGCTGGGCCGGAGGGCAGGAGGACCACTCGGGCTGGACCGGAGGGCAGGAGGACCACTCGGGCTGGACCGGAGGGCAGGAGGACCACTCGGGCTGATCCTGACAGGCCGGGCACCCTGGCAGATCAGGGCAGGCGGGCACCTCTGGCAGAACCGGGCAGTCTGGCCACTCTGGCAGAACAGGGCAGTCCGGCCACTCTGGCAGAACAGGGCAGTCCGGCCACTCTGGCAGAACAGGGCAGTCCGGCCACTCTGGCAGAACAGGGCAGTCCGGCCACTCCGGCAGAACAGGGCAGTCCGGCCACTCCGGCAGTTCAGGGCAGTCCGGCCACTCCGGCAGTTCAGGGCAGTCCGGCCACTCCGGCAGTTCAGCGCAGTCCGGCCACTCCGGCAGTTCAGCGCAGTCCGGCCACTCCGGCAGTTCAGCGCAGTCCGGCCACTCCGGCAGTTCAGCGCAGTCCGGCCACTCCGGCGACTGTTGACTGGCGGGCAGCTCCGACGACTGTTGACTGGCGGGCAGCTCCGACGACTGTTGACTGGCGGGCAGCTCCGACGACTGTTGACTGGCGGGCAGCTCCGACGACTGTTGACTGGCGGGCAGCTCCGACGACTGTTGACTGGCGGGCAGCTCCGACGACTGTTGACTGGCGGGCAGCTCTGACGACTGTTGACTGGCGGGCAACTCTGGTGACTGTTGACTGGCGGGCAGCTCTGGTGACTGTTGACTGGCGGGCAGCTCTGATGACGACTGTTGACTCCTGATGCGTGGGGCAGGTATTGGACGTACCAGCCTGGAGACACGCACCTCCATGCTAGTGTGTCTAGCGGGAAACACCGGACCGAAAGGGCGCACTGGCGGTCTTGAGTGCAGGGTTGGCATCACCCCTTCCGGCTCGATGCTCCCCTTGCCCTGGCACCTGCAGGGCGCTGGTACTGGGCGAAGTGGGCTGTGCGTCCGTATAGGCGAGATGGTGCGCACCTCAGCGTAACATGACGCCCTCCACCTCGTACGCACCTCCCTGTAGTCACGGGTAGCTGGCTTACGGCTCTTCCCTGGCCTGGCCAAACTACCCGTGTGCCCCCCAAAAAAAAATCTTGGGGCTGCCTCTCGGGTTCCCTTAGCTCCCTTAACTTGTCCGCCCAGAATTTTCTTTCGTCCTGCCAGGTCCATTCTTCCATTTTCTTCTCCTGTGGCTTCCTCCTCTTCTGCTGCTTGGTCCTTTGGTGGGTAGTTCTGTAACGGCTGTCTTCTGTAGAAATGGACCAAGGCGCAGCAGGTATGTGAATACTCATCTTTAATTAAAATAAAGGAGTAGAGCATCCACTTAACAATTCAAACAATATATACGACAGGAACAGTTTTGCAGGCACACAACACGCAGTGCAAAAACAACTACCCACGAAAACCAAACAAACACACACCTACTTATGGGACTCCCAATCAGAGGCAACTAGAAACACCTGCCTCCAATTGAGAGTCCAACACCCACAACTACACATAGAAAAACAAACCTAGAACCTATACCAAACTAATACACCCCACTACACCACACACAAAACCCCATAATACAAAACAAATATACCTCTGCCACGTCCTGACCAAATATAATAGAAATAATACCTAAATATTGGTCAGGACGTGACAGTTCCACAAATTATACCCACCCAGGTTGAAGTCATAAACAGCGCAATGCTTGAAGCACAGCGAAGAGCTGCTGGCAAAACGCACGAAAGTGCTGTTTGAATGAATGGTTACGAGCCTGCTGCTGCCTACCACCGCTCAGTCGGACTGCTCTATCAAATCATAGACTTAATTATAATATAATAAACACACAGAAATACGAGCCTTAGGTCATTAATATGGTCGAATCCGGAAACTATCATCTCGAAAACAAAAGTTTTTTCTTTCAGTGAAATACGGAACCGTTCCGTATTTTATCTGAAGGGTGGCATCCATAAGTCTAAATATTGCTGTTACATTGCACAACCTTCAATGTTATGTCATAATTACGTAAAATTCAGGCAAATTAGTTCGCAACGAGCCAGGCGGCCCAAAATGTTGCATATACCCTGACTCTGCGTGCAATGAACGCTAGAGATGTGACACAATTTCATGTTAGCAGGCAATATTAACTAAATATGCAGGTTTAAAAATATATACCTGTGTATTGATTCATAGAAAGGCATTGATGTTTATGGTTAGGTTCATTGGTGCAACGACAGTACTTTTTTCGCAAATGCGCTTGTTAAATCAACACCCGTTTGTCGAAGTAGGGTGTGATTCGATGATAAATTAACAGGCATCGCATCGATTATATGCAACGCAGGACAAGCTAGATAAACTAGTAATATCATCAACCATGTGTAGTTAACTAGTGATTATGTTAAGATTGATAGTTTTTTATAAGATAAGTTTAATGCTAGCTAGCAACTTACCTTGGCTTCTTGCTGCCCTCGCGTAACAGGTAGTCAGCCTGCCATGCAGGCTCCTCGTGGAGTGCAATGTAAGGCAGGTGGTTAGAGCGTTGGACTAGTAACCGAAGGTTGCAAAAACGAATCCCCCCTGAACAAGGCAGTTAACCCCCGTTCCTAGGCCGTCTTTGAA
>NC_059466.1:39140967-39173467 GCF_905237065.1 Salmo salar | reverse complement strand
ACTCTTCTCGTCAGAAACTATTTCCTTATGCCACGGTAAGAATTCCCAGGGGACAGTTTTTCAAAAGTTATCTGGATTCCGGCTATTGGATCAGCTATTGGATAGGATTAAATGCATAGAAATAGAATGGACAGATCATTGACTTGAATGGGGACACCTGTTTTATTTATTCTGTTCCTATGCATTTAATCCTATCCGATAGCCGAATTCCAGATAGATAACTTTTGAAAAACTGGGCCCAGTTTACTGTCCACTTCAAATCAGTCTTCTCTCTCCGCAGATCAGTCCTCTCTCTCCGCAGATCAGTCCTCTCTCTCCGCAGATCAGTCCTCTCTCTCCGCAGATCAGTCCTCTCTCTCCACAGATCAGTCCTCACTCTCTCCGCAGATCAGTCCTCTCTCTCTGCAGATCAGTCCTCTCTCTCGCCGCAGATCAGTCCTCTCTCTCCGCAGATCAGTCCTCTCTCTCTCCGCAGATCAGTCCTCTCTCTCCGCAGATCAGTCCTCTCTCTCCGCAGATCAGTCCTCTCTCTCCGCAGATCAGTCCTCTCTCTCTGCAGATCAGTCCTCTCTCTCTCTGCAGATCAGTCCTCTCTCTCCGCAGATCAGTCCTCTCTCTCCGCAGATCAGTCCTCTCTCTCTCCACAGATCAGTCTTCTCTCTCTGCAGATCAGTCTTCTCTCTCTCTGCAGATTAGTCTTCTCTCTCTCTGCAGATCAGTCTTCTCTCTCTGCAATTCAGTCTTCTCTCTCTCCGCAGATCAGTCCTCTCTCCGCAGATCAGTCCTCTCTCTGCAGATCAGTCCTCTCTCTCCGCAGATCAGTCCTCTCTCCGCAGATCAGTTCTCTCTCTCTCTGCAGATCAGTCTTCTCTCTCTCCGCAGATCAGTCTTCTCTCTCTCCGCAGATCAGTCCTCTCTCTGCAGATCAGTCCTCTCTCTCTCTGCAGATCAGTCCTCTCTCTCCGCAGATCAGTTCTCTCTCTCTCCGCAGATCAGTCTTCTCTCTCTCCGCAGATCAGTCTTCTCTCTCTCCACAGATCAGTCTTCTCTCTCTGCAGATCAGTCTTCTCTCTCTCTGCTGATTAGTCTTCTCTCTCTCTGCAGATCAGTCTTCTCTCTCCGCAATTCAGTCTTCTCTTTCTCCGCAGATCAGTCTCTCTCCGCAGATCAGTCCTCTCTCCGCAGATCAGTCCTCTCTCTGCAGATCAGTCCTCTCTCTCCGCAGATCAGTCCTCTCTCTCTGCAGATCAGTCCTCTCTCCGCAGATTAGTCCTCTCTCCGCAGATCAGTCCTCTCTCCGCAGATCAGTCCTCTCTCCGCAGATCAGTCCTCTCTCTCCGCAGATCAGTCCTCTCTCCGCAGATCAGTCCTCTCTCGGCAGATCAGTCTTCTCTCTCCGCAGATCAGTCTTCTCTCTCCGCAGATCAGTCCTCTCTCTCTCTGCAGATCAGTCTTCTCTCTCTGTAGATCAGTCTTCTCTCTCCGCAGATCAGTCTTCTCTCTCTCTCTGCAGATCAGTCTTCTCTCTCTCTGCAGATCAGTCTTCTCTCTCTGCAGATAAGTCTTCTCTCTCTCTGCAGATCAGTCTTCTCTCTCTGCAGATCAGTCTCTCTTCACAGATCAGTCCTCTCTTCAGATCAGTCCTCTCTTCACATCAGTCTTCTCTCCCTTCACATCAGTCTTCTCTCTGCAGATCAGTCTTCTCTCTCCGCAGATCAGTCTTCTCTCTCCGCAGATCAGTCTTCTCTCTCTGCAGATCAGTCTTCTCTCTCTCTGCAGATAAGTCTTCTCTCTCTCTGCAGATCAGTCTTCTCTCTCTGCAGATCAGTCTTCTCTGCAGATCAGTCTTCTCTGCAGATCAGTTCTCTCTTCAGATAAGTCCTCTCTTCAGATCAGTCCTCTCTCCGCAGATCAGTCTTCTCTCTCTGCAGATCAGTCTTCTCTCTCCGCATATCAGTCTTCTCTCTCCGCATATCAGTCTTCTCTCTTCTCATATCAGTCTTCTCTCTCCGCATATCAGTCTTCTCTCTCTGCAGATCAGTCTTCTCTCTCCGCATATCAGTCTTCTCTCTCCGCATATCAGTCTTCTCTCTTCTCATATCAGTCTTCTCTCTCCGCATATCAGTCTTCTCTCTCCGCATATCAGTCTTATCTCTCCGCAGATCATTCTTCTCTCTCTCTGCAGATCAGTCTTCTCTCTCTCCACAGATCAGTCTTCTCTCTCTGCAGATCAGTCTTCTCTCTCCGCAATTCAGTCTTCTCTTTCTCCGCAGATCAGTCTCTCTCCGCAGATCAGTCCTTTCTCCGCAGATCAGTCCTCTCTCTGCAGATCAGTCCTCTCTCTCCACAGATCAGTCCTCTCTCTCTGCAGATCAGTCCTCTCTCCGCAGATTAGTCCTCTCTCCACAGATCAGTCCTCTCTCCGCAGATCAGTCCTCTCTCTGCAGCTCAGTCCTCTCTCTCCGCAGATCAGTCCTCTCTCCGCAGATCAGTCCTCTCTCGGCAGATCAATCTTCTCTCTCCGCAGATCAGTCTTCTCTCTCCGCAGATCAGTCTTCTCTCTCTCTGCAGATCAGTCTTCTCTCTCTGTAGATCAGTCTTCTCTCTCCGCAGATCAGTCTTCTCTCTCCGCAGATCAGTCTTCTCTCTCTCTCTGCAGATCAGTCTTCTCTCTCTCTGCAGATCAGTCTTCTCTCTCTGCAGATCAGTCTTCTCTCTCTCTGCAGATCAGTCTTCTCTCTCTGCAGATCAGTCTCTCTTCACAGATCAGTCCTCTCTTCAGATCAGTCCTCTCTTCACATCAGTCTTCTCTCCCTTCACATCAGTCTTCTCTCTGCAGATCAGTCTTCTCTCTCCGCAGATCAGTCTTCTCTCTCTGCAGATCAGTCTTCTCTCTCTCTGCAGATAAGTCTTCTCTCTCTCTGCAGATCAGTCTTCTCTCTCTGCAGATCAGTCTTCTCTGCAGATCAGTCTTCTCTGCAGATCAGTTCTCTCTTCAGATAAGTCCTCTCTTCAGATCAGTCCTCTCTCCGCAGATCAGTCTTCTCTCTCTGCAGATCAGTCTTCTCTCTCCGCATATCAGTCTTCTCTCTTCTCATATCAGTCTTCTCTCTCCGCATATCAGTCTTCTCTCTCTGCAGATCAGTCTTCTCTCTCCGCATATCAGTCTTCTCTCTCCGCATATCAGTCTTCTCTCTTCTCATATCAGTCTTCTCTCTCCGCATATCAGTCTTCTCTCTCCGCATATCAGTCTTATCTCTCCGCAGATCATTCTTCTCTCTCTCTGCAGATCAGTCTTCTCTCTCTCCGCAGATCAGTCTTCTCTCTCTCCGCAGATCAGTCTTCTCTCTCTCCACAGATCAGTCTTCTCTCTCTGCAGATCAGTCTTCTCTCTCTCTGCAGATTAGTCTTCTCTCTCTCTGCAGATCAGTCTTCTCTCTCCGCAATTCAGTCTTCTCTTTCTCCGCAGATCAGTCTATCTCCGCAGATCAGTCCTCTCTCCGCAGAATCAGTCCTCTCTCCGCAGATCAGTCCTCTCTCTCCGCAGATCAGTCCTCTCTCTCCACAGATCAGTCCTCTCTCCGCAGATCAGTCCTCTCTCCGCAGATCAGTCCTCTCTCCGCAGATCAGTCCTCTCTCTCCGCAGATCAGTCCTCTCTCCGCAGATCAGTCCTCTCTCCGCAGATCAGTCCTCTCTCCGCAGATCAGTCCTCTCTCTCCGCAGATCAGTCCTCTCTCCGCAGATCAGTCCTCTCTCTGCAGATCAGTCCTCTCTCTCCGCAGATCAGTCCTCTCTCTCCGTAGATCAGTCTTCTCTCTCCGCAGATCAGTCTTCTCTCTCCGCAGATCAGTCTTCTCTCTCTCTCTGCAGATCAGTCTTCTCTCTCTCTGCAGATCAGTCTTCTCTCTCTGCAGATCAGTCTTCTCTCTCTGCAGATCAGTCTTCTCTCTCTGCAGATCAGTCTCTCTTCACAGATCAGTCCTCTCTTCAGATCAGTCCTCTCTTCACATCAGTCTTCTCTCCCTTCACATCAGTCTTCTCTCTCTGCAGATCAGTCTTCTCTCTCCGCAGATCAGTCTTCTCTCACACAGTAGATCAGTCTTCTCTCTCTCTGCAGATCAGTCTTCTCTCTCTCTGCAGATCAGTCTTCTCTCTCTGCAGATCAGTCTTCTCTGCAGATCAGTCTTCTCTGCAGATCAGTTCTCTCTTCAGATAAGTCCTCTCTTCAGATCAGTCCTCTCTCCGCAGATCAGTCTTCTCTCTCTGCAGATCAGTCTTCTCTCTCCGCATATCAGTCTTCTCTCTCCGCATATCAGTCTTCTCTCTTCTCATATCAGTCTTCTCTCTCCGCATATCAGTCTTCTCTCTCCGCATATCAGTCTTCTCTCTTCTCGTATCAGTCTTCTCTCCGCATATCAGTCTTCTCTCTCCGCATATCAGTCTTATCTCTCCGCAGATCATTCTTCTCTCTCTCTGCAGATCAGTCTTCTCTCTCTGCAGATCGGTCTTCTCTCTCTCTGCAGATCAGTCTTCTCTCTCTCTGCAGATCAGTCCTCTCTCTCCACAGTTATTCTACAAATCATTTGTTTTATTTTACCTAAATGATTTTGTATAACATATGTGATATTATTATATTATTAGTATTATTAGTATTATTTTAATTTGACTGTGTATGTGAATGTTTACAACCGATTAGTGGAACATACAGTTAACCTCTCTCTACATGATGGTGTAATGGTGTCAGCGTTCATACTGGGCATTGAGCATGTGAGGTTGGGATTCATTTGTGCACCACCTCTGTGGTAGAGCATTGAAATGTGTTAACTATGAACAGTTGTGTTTCTGTACCTCCTCTTACCAGCCAACCACCCTAGTGTGTGTATAACATCAAACTGAGTGAATGGTGTAGCCTAGTAATTACACCTGCCATAGATATTGAGTGTCCCTGTACAGTTCAGCTCATCCATACTGTAAATCTACAATGTCAGTGTTGAGGAAGTGTCAGCCAAAAGAGAACTTAGTCTTGTGGGAGAGGTCATATGTGACATACTTATTCATCAACACAGATCAACGTGAACTTAAATAAATGATCTCCTTTTTGTACATAGTGGATGCCAATAGAACCAAATAATAAGCCAAACAGTGGTTTTATGAGTATTTGAGCTAAGAATATGACTGTCCTCTTGTTGTGTTTTCTGCTTTGTGACTGCAGTGTATTCTGTGGTTGGTCAGGTTATGTGACTGCAGTGTATTCTGTGGTTGTTCAGGTCATGTGACTGCAGTGTATTCTGTGGTTGGAAAAAAACTAAAGAAAAACAAAAACTGAGAGGCAGGATGAAGTGACTGCTTTGTCTAACTGTGTCCTCTGTGTGCGCCAATGATGTATAGGACCTATCCCATACCTGTGATCAAAATGTCCTACCTACCTATCTTACTACATACCTACTGTACCTTCCTAGAAACCTACAATATATACAGACTGATGTACAGTACCAGTCAAAAGTTTGGACATACCTACTCATTCAAGGGTTTTTCTTTATTTTTACTATTTTCTACATTGTAGAATAATAGTGAAGACATCAAAACTATGAAATAACACATATGGAATCATGTAGTAACCAAAAAAGTGTTAAACGAATCGAAATATATTTTTGATTCCTCAAAGTAGCCACCCTTTGCCTTGATGACAGCTTTGCACACTCTTGGCATTCTCTCAACCAGCTTAATCTGGAATGCTTTTCCAACAGTCTTGAAGGAGTTCACACATATGCTGAGCACTTGTTGGCTGCTTTTCCTTCACTCTGCAGTCCAACTCATCCCAAGCCATCTCAATTGGGTTGAGGTCGGGTGATTGTGGAGGCCAGGTCATCTGATGCAGCACTCCATCACTCTCCTTCTTGGTCAAATAGACCTTACACAGCCTGGAGGTGTGGTGAGTCATTGTCCCGTTGAAAAACAAATGATAGTCCCACTAAGTGTAAACCAGATGGGATGGTGTATCGCTGCAGAATGCTGTGGTAGCCATGATGGTTAAGTGTGCCTTGAATTGTAAATAAATCACCATTGTCACCAGCAAAGCACCCCCACACCATCACACCTCCTCCTCCATGCTTCATGGTGGGAACCACACACGTGGAGATCATCCGTTCACCTACTCTGCATCTCACAAAGACACAATGGTTGGAAAGAAAAATCTCAAATTTGGACTCATCAGACCAAAGGCCAGATTTCCACCAGTCTAATGTCCATTGCTCGTCTTTCTTGGCCCAAGCAAGTGTCTTCTTCTTATTGGTGTCATTTAGTAGTGGTTTCTTTGCAACAATTCGACTATGAAGGCCTGATTCACGCAGTCTCCTGTGAACAGTTGATGTTGAGATGCGTCTGTTACTTGAACTCTGCAAAGCATTTATTTGGGCTGCAATTTGTGAGGCGGCTGGTAAATTAATTTATCGTCTGCAGCAGAGGTAACGTTGGGTCTTCCTTTCCTGTGGCGGTCCTCATGAGAGCCAGTTTCATCATAGCTCTTGATGGTTTTTGCGACTGCACTTGAAGAAACTTTTCTTTACATTTTCCAGATTGACTGACCTTCATGTCTTAAAGTAATGATGGACTGTCGTTTCTCTTTGCTTATTTGAGCAATTCTTGCCATAATATGGACTTGGTCTTTTACCAAATAGGGCAATCTTCTGTATACCTCCCCTACCTTGTCACAACACAAACGATTGGATCAAACGCATTAAGAAGGAAATAAGTTCCACAAATTAACATTAAGAAGGCACACCAGTTAATTAAAATGCATTCCAGGTGACTACCTCATGAAGCTGGTTGAGAGAATGCCAAGAGTGTGTAAAGCTGTCATCAACGCAAAGGGTGGCTACTTTGAAGAATCTCAAATATAAAATATATTTTGATTTGTTTAACACTTTTGGTTACTACATGATTCTATATGTGATATTTCATAGTTTTGATGTCTTCACTATTATTCTACAATGTAGAAAATAATAAAAATAAAGAAAAACCCTTGCATGAGTAGGTATGTCCAAACTTTTGACTGGTATGTGTATGACAAGAGGTCCCAAACACTGTATCATTGAGTTGTGAATAAATCTGTCTTTTGTTAGCAGTTGGTATTTGGGGTGTTTTGTCAGAACCTTATTTCACTGTGTTGGATGTCACTGTCAACAAGACTCCAGTCTAAACTATTACAACAGGAAATGTGAAAACAAAATGGTGTCTTTTCTCTCACGCTGTATTCTTGTTGTTGTTTTATTTTTGTCTGCAACAGCCAGGGGTGTGGTGAGGTAAAACCAATGAGGGGTCAGGATGAGGAAGAAGTAATATCTCTCATCCTCCTGCTGTTCTTCCTCTCCAACATGGCTCCTCTGTCCTTCTGTCGTTGTGTCTCGTCGTTCTGTGCATGACAAACTAACCCACGGCCTCTCCAGTCTCATGTGTTTGTCCTCATTTTGCTTTTCTTATCATGTAATCAATCACCAACCACGAACTCAGTCACTTATGTTAGCTAAACTGCTGTGGGTAGAAGTTGACCTTAGGCACAGATCTAGGATTAGCTTACTCTCCCACAATTCTAACCAGCCATTAGGAGTTGGAAGTCCAAACAGACCTTAGATCAGTGTATCTAGTGTGTTGTGTTTGTCTGGAACAGGGGCGACGCGGAGTGACACAGGGCTGCAGGTCATCATCCCCGGAGAGGAGATCATCATGGAGGAGACGATGAGCAACAGACATTCTGTGGTTGGAGAGAAGTAAGACCTGCTCCTTCCCTCCTCTTCCTCTTCTTCCTCCTCCTCTTCTCCCTCCTCCTTTTCTTCCTCCTCCTCCTTCTCTTCTTCCTCCTTCTCCTACTCCCCACCCCACTTCCTCCTCTTCTTCCTCCCTTATTCACCTTCTCCTACTCCCCACCTCTCCCATCTCCTTTCCACCTCCTCCTCCTCCTCTTCTTCCTCCCTTATTCACCTTCTCCTACTCCCCACCTCTCCCATCTCCTTTCCACCTCCTCCTCCTCCTCTTCTTCCTCCCTTATTCACCTTCTCCTACTCCCCACCTCTTCCATCTCCTTTCCACCTCCTCCTCCTCTTCTTCCTCCCTTATTCACCTTCTCCTACTCCCCACCTCTCCCATCTCCTTTCCACCTCCTCCTCCTCCTCTTCTTCCTCCCTTATTCACCTTCTCCTACTCCCCACCTCTTCCATCTCCTTTCCTCCTCCTCCTCCTCTTCTTCCTCCCTTATTCACCTTCTCCTACTCCCCACCTCTTCCATCTCCTTTCCACCTCCTCCTCCTCTTCTTCCTCCCTTATTCACCTTCTCCTACTCCCCACCTCTCCCATCTCCTTTCCACCTCCTCCTCCTCCTCTTCTTCCTCCCTTATTCACCTTCTCCTACTCCCCACCTCTTCCATCTCCTTTCCACCTCCTCCTCCTCTTCTTCCTCCCTTATTCACCTTCTCCTACTCCCCACCTCTCCCATCTCCTTTCCACCTCCTCCTCCTCCTCTTCTTCCTCCCTTATTCACCTTCTCCTACTCCCCACCTCTTCCATCTCCTTTCCTCCTCCTCTTCCTCCCTTATCCACCTCCTACTCCCCACCTCTCCCATTTCCTTTCCACCTCCTCCTCTTCCTCCCTTATCCACCTTCTCCTACTTCCCACCTCTTCCATCTCCTTTCCTCCTCCTCCTCCTCCTCCTCTTCCTCCCTTATCCACCTTCTCCTACTCCCCACCACTTCCATCTCCTTTCCACCTCCTCCTCCTCCTCTTCCTCCCTTATCCACCTTCTCCTACCCCCCACCTCTCCCATCTCCTTTCCACCTCCTCCTACTCATCTTCCTCCCTTATCTGCCTTCTCCTACTCCCCACCCCTTCATCTCCTTTCCACCTCCTCCTCCTCCTCTTCTTCCTCCCTTATCCACCTTCTCCTACTCCCCACCTCTCCCATCTCCTTTCCACCTCCTCCTCCTCTTCCTCCCTTATCCACCTTCTCCCACTCCCCACCTCTCCCATCTCCTTTCCACCTCCTCCTCCTCCTCTTCCTCCTCCTCCCCCCTTCTTTGTTTTGGTCAGGGCTGAATATGTTGGTAACCCCTGACAGTTTCTGTCATCCTGTGCTGCAGTGAGATGGTGTTCTCATCAGAATGCTTCTGTTTCTGGATGGTTAAGAGTGTTAGTTAGTGTGTAGACTAGTGCAGTACTGTGTGCATACATACATACATACATACATACATACATACATACATACATACATACATACATACATACATACATACATACATACATACATACATACATACACACATATATACACACATATATACACATACATACATACATACATACATACATACATACATACATACATACATACATACATACATACATACATACATACATACATACATACATACATACAGTGCCTTCAGAAAGTATTCAGACTCATTGACTTTTTCCACATTTTGTTACGTTACAGCCTTTTTCTAGAATTGATTAAATAAATAAAATGTTCAGCACACAATACCCCATAAATGACAAAGCGAATAAACAGGTTTTTAGAAATGTTGGCAAATGTATTAAAAATGAAAAACAGAAATTCCTTATTTACATTAGTATTCAGACCCTTTGCTATTAGACTCAAAATGGATCATAGGTGCATCCTGTTTCCATTGATCATCCTTGAGATGTTTCTACAACTTGATTGGAGTCCACCTGTGGTAAATTCAATTGATTGGACATGATTTGGAAAGGCACACACCTGCCTATATAAGGTCCCACAGTTGACAGTGCATGTCAGAGCAAAAACCAAGCCATGAGGTCGAAGGAATTGTCCGTAGAGCTCTGACATAGGATTGTGTCAAGGCACAGATCTGGGGAAGGGTACCAAAACATTTCTGCAGCATTGAAGGTCCCCAAGAACACAGTGGCCTCCATCATTCTTAAATGGAAGAAGTTTGGAACCACCAAGACTCTTCCTAGAGCTGGCCGCCTGGCCAAACTGAGCAATGGATGAGAAGGGCCTTGGTCAGGGAGGAGCAAGAACCCAATGGTCACTCTTTTTATTTATTTTTGTTTTTTTACCCCTTTTTCTCCCCAATTTCATGTTTTCCAATTGGTAGTTACATTCTTGTCCCATCGCTGCAACTCCCGTACGGACTCAGGAGAGGCGAAGGTCGAGAGCCGTGCGTCCTCCGAAACACAACCCAACCAAGCCACACTGCTTCTTGACACAATGCCCACTTAACCCGGAAGCCAGCCGCACCAATGGGGAGGAGGAAATACTGTACACCTGGTGACCGTGTCAGTGTGCTCTGCACCCGGCCCGCCACCGGGGTCGCTAGTGTGTGATGGGACAAGGACATCCCTGCTGGCCTAACCCGGACGACGCTGGGCCAATTGTTCGCCACGCCATGGGTCTCCCGGTCACGACCGGCTGCGACAGAGCCTGGACTCTAATCCAGAACCCGATGGTCACTCTGACAGAGCTCTAGAGTTCCTCTGTGGAGATGGGAGAACCTTCCAGAAGGACAACCATCTCTGCAACACTCCACCAATCAGATCTTTATGGTAGAGTGACCAGACAGAAGCCACTCCTCAGTAAAAGGCACAGGAGTTTGCCAAAAAGCACCTAAAGGACTCTCAGACCATGAGAAACAAGATTCTCTGGTCTGATGAAACCAAGATTGAACTCTTTGGCCTGAATACCAAGCGTCACGTCTGGAGGAGACCTGGCACCATCCCTACGGTGAAGAATGGTGGTGGCAGCATCATGCTGTGGGGATGTTTTTCAGCGGCAGATGAACAGAGCAAAGTTCAGAGAGATCCTTGATGAAAACCTGCTCCAGAGCGCCCAGGACCTCAGACTGGGGTGAAGGTTCACCTTCCAACAGGACAACGACGCTAAGCACACAGCCAAGACAATGCAGGAGGGGCTTAGTGACACTGCTCGAGCTTGTCCTTGAGTGGCCCAGCCAGAGCCCAGACTTAAATCCATCTCTGGAGAGACCTGAAAATAGCTGTTTAGCGACAGTCCCCATCCAACCTGACAGAGCTTGAGAGGATCTGCAGAGAAGAATGGGAGAAACTCCCCAAATACAGGTGTGCCAAGCTTGTAGCGTCATACCCAAGAAGACGAGGCTGTAATTGGTGCCAAAGGTGCTTCAACAAAGTACTGAGTGAAGGGTCTGAAGACTCATGTAAATGTGATATTTTAAGTTCTTTATTTTTTATAAAATCAGCCCAAAATTCTAAAAACCTGTTTTTGCATTGTCATTATGGGGTATTGTGTGTAGATTGAAGTGGGAAAAAAACTATTTAATACATTTTATAATAAGGCTGTAACGTCACAAACTGTGGAAAAAGTTAAGAAGTCTGAATACTTTCTCAATGCACAATGCACTGTATATTAGGGCTGGGCGATATGGCAAATAAATGATCACAATATATATATATATTTTCATTCGATAACGATAATTATCACTATATTAATCAAATAATGTTTAAAATTGTCATTTCTGCTTCAGACTCAAGCCTGCCTGAACAAACCCAAGACTTTACTGTTTCATATTTATTGTCAGAAGTAGAAGAACTCACAAATAACATTAACTCCATTTCTTTTAAAGCTATAAACCTTTACAAGTTATGAACAAGAAGTAAAAAATAAAAAATAGTGCAAGTCAATATGCATTAGAACTGTTAGACTAATGGTACATCACAGTTGAAGTTGGGGTAGTTGTTTATAACTGTTAGACTAATGGTACATCACAGTTGAATTTGGGGTAGTTGTTTATAACTGTTAGACTAATGGTACATCACAGTTGAAGTTGAGGTAGTTGTTGACTTACAAGTTACAAGCCAGAAAGACAAGTCTGTCTCCGGTCTCTGGCTTTAAAGCTGTCCTATGGCAGGTCACTATGTTTCCACCTGTGCTAAAAACCCGCTCTGAGGGGGAGCTGGTGGCAGGAATGCACAGCGCTTTAACAGGTGGCTGACTTTGGGAAAGTGTTCTGATTGGTTTCACTGTCAGCATCAGGAGACTGAAGGTAGCAGCTGAGTTCCTTGTCTACCAGCTGGATTTCAGTAAGACCTGTGGTGGTGGAACACGGCTTTTTGAAAAAACTGCCCAGTGACTTTCTCTTTTTATCTGTCAGTTGTGGTGAAGTAGCAACAACGTCTCCCTGTGCTGGGCTTGGGTTTTATGTCCATCATTGACCATCCCTGAGACAGCTCTTGCTTTTACGTGGCCCACCTTCTCCTCTTTGACCAACGAGGCTATGTCCAGGAGGTCATCTGTGGCTAGGTCATCCTATTTCTCATTCAGATAGTCCATGACTACCGTTTTGATGGTTTGGCTGAGCTCTGTTTCACCATCAGGTTTCATGACCTCTGTATTGAACAGGTGTAGTATTGGCTTCAGGTAAGACACAGTGACATAAGACTCACCAGACAGAGCATCTGTGATTTCTAGTAGTGGGGTCAATGCCTGGTTGATGGACTCAAGAACATCTATATCAGTATAGGTGGGAGCTAAGTGCCAGGTCTTCTTGTCTCTGGACAAGACATGTGAAATGTCTTTCTCCTGCTCCAGTACTCTTTGCACCATGTTTTGACGTGATCCCCAGCTGGTAGGTGACTGTCACCAACTTGTGCTGGGGTAGGTTGTGTTCTTTTAGAGCAACTGCCAGGTCTCTCTTCTTTTTCCACCAATAGGAAAAGGCACCTACCACTTTCTTACACACTCCAATTGCTCAATCCACCCGTTTGTCTCTACCCACTCTCTCTAAGAGAAATTGCTAAAATGTTACAATCACAATAATCCCTTTAGTTATGTACAAATGTAATATTTAACTTAATCAGTTGATTTAAAAAAATGCACATTTAGTTTCAGCTAACCAATCACTTCAATATACACAATTGACAAGGTTACTTACCAATGGCCAAGTGCAGACGATGTCCAAAACATTGCAGTCGGGTCCATTTGTTGATTTGAGCAGCCTTCACCACGTTCGCACCACTATCTGTTGTAATGCAGACCTGTCTATCTTGACTGAGTCCCCAGGAGGAGAGAGAGTCAATGAGCCCCTCTGCTATAGCTTCACCCGTGTGGTTGTTGGGAAAGTATGATGTTTGAAGGCATTTATTTAGAAGATTCCAGTCTTTGTCAATATAGTGGATAGTGAGGCTCTGACGTGCGACTAGAACACAGATCAGTAGTAGTAGCAACATACATCAAATCTGTCTTGAGCTGTTCCTCAACTTTTTCCCTACACTCGGCGTGGAGTTTAGGTAGTGCGGTGAGAGAAATGTTTGTGGCCAGGGAGCATGTTCCTGGGGTCAGTTAAATTGATAAGCCTCTTGAAACCTTCCTTTTCGATTGTCCTAATTGGTTGCATGTCCTTAGCAATGCTGACTTAGAATTCCTCACAATCAAATGCCGACTGCATTATCTACCAAGAGAATTCTCTTCGATTATAATCACAGTCATGTATATCCCCCCCAAGCAGACACATCGACAGCCCTGAAAGAACTTCATTGGACTCTATGTAAACTGGAAACCATATCCTGAGGCTGCATTTATTGTAGCTGGGGATTTTAAAAAGGCTAATCTGAAAACAAGGCTCCCTAAATGTTATCAGCATATCGAATGCGTGACCCGGGCTGGTAAAACCCTGGATCATTGTTACTCTAACTTCTGCGATGCATACAAAGCCCTCCACCGCCCTCCTTTCGGAAAATCTGACCACAACTCCATTTTGTTGCTCCCAGCCTATAGATAGAAACTAAAACAGGAAACACCTGCCCTCAGGTCTGTTCAACGCTGGTCCGACCAATCTGATTCCATGCTTCAAGATTGCTTCGATCACGTGGACTGGGATATGTTCCGCATAACGTCGGACAACAACATTGATGAATACGCTGATTCGGTGAGCGAGTTTATTAGCAAGTGCATTGGTGATGTTGTACCCACAGCGTCTATTAAAACATTCCCCAACCAGAAACCGTGGATTGATGGCAGCATTTGCGCAAAACTGAAAGCGCGAACCACTGCTTTTAATCAGGGCAAGGTGACCGAAAACATGACCGAATATAAACAGTGTAGCTATTCCCTCCGCAAGGCAATCAAACAAGCTAAGCGTCAGTATAGAGACAAAGTGGAGTCGCAATTCAACGGCTCAGACACGAGAGGTATGTGGCAGGGTCTACAGTCAATCACGGACTACAAAAGAAAAACCAGCCCCGTCGCGGACCATGATGTCTTTCTCCCAGACAGACTAAACAACTTCTTTGCTCGCTTTGAGGACAATACAGTGCCACTGACACGGCCCGCTACCGAACCTGCGGGCTCTCCTTCACTGCAGCCAACGTGAGTAAAACATTCATTTAAACGTGTTAACCCTCGCAAGGCTGCCGGCCCAGACGGCATCCCCGGCCGCGCCCTCAGAGCATGCTGGTGTGTTTACGGACATATTCAACCAATTCTTATCCCAGTCTGCTGTTCCCACATGCTTCAAGAGGACCACCATTGTTCCTGTTCCCAAGAAAGCTAAGGTAACTGAGATAAACAACTATCGCCCTGTAGCACTCACTTCCATCATCATGAAGTGCTTTGAGAGACTAGTCAAGGACCATATCACCTCCACCCTACCTGACACCCTAGACCCACTCCAATTTACTTACCGCCCCAATAGGTCCACTGACGACACAACCACACTGCACACTGCCCTAACCCATCTGGACAAGAGGAATACCTATGTAAGAATGCTGTTCATCGATTACAGCTCAGCATTTAACACCATAGTACCCTCCAAACTCGTCATTAAGCTCGAGACCCTAGGTCTTAACCCCGCCCTGTGCAACTGGGTCCTGGACTTCCTGATGGGCCGCCCCCAGGTGGTGAGGGTAGGTAACAACATCTCCACCCTGCTGATAGTCAACACTGGGGCCCCACAAGGGTGCGTTCTCAGCCCTCTCCTGTACTCCCTGTTCACCCATGACTGCGTGGCCATGCATGCCTCCAACTCAATCATCAAGTTTGCAGATGACACTACAGTGGTAGGCTTCATTACCAACAACGACGAGACGGCCTACAGGGAGGAGGTGAGGGCCCTCGGAGTGTGGTGTCAGGAAAATAACCTCTCACTCAATGTCAACAAAACAAAGGAGATGATCGTGGACTTCAGGAAATAGCAGAGGGAGCACCCCCTTATCCACATCGACGGGACAGTAGTGGAGAGGGTGGAAAGTTTTAAGTTCGTCGGCGTACACATCACGGACAAACTGAAATGGTCCACCCACACAGACAGCGTGGTGAAGAAGGCGCAACAGCACCTCTTCAACCTCAGGAGGCTGAAGAAATTCGGCTTGTCACCAAAACCACTCACAAACTTTTACAGATTGACAATCGAGAGCATCCTGTCGGGCTGTATCACCGCCTGGTACGGCAACTGCTCCGCCCACAACGGTAAGGCTCTCCAGAGGGTAGTGAAGTCTGCACAACGCATCACCGGGGGCAAACTACCTGCCCTCCAGGACACCTACACCACCCGATGTCACAGGAAGGCCGAAAAGATCATCAAGGACAACAACCACCCGAGCCACTGCCTGTTCACACCGCTACCATCCAGAAGGCGAGGTCAGTACAGGTGCGTCAAAGCTGGGACAGAGAGATTGAAAAACAGCTTCTATCTCAAGGCCATCAAGCTGTTAAACAGCCATCACTAACATTGAGTGGCTGCTGCCAACATACTGACTCAACTCTAGCCACTTTAATAATGGAAAAGTGTATGTAAAAAATGTGTCACTAGCCACTTTTAACAATGCCACTAATGTTTACATACCCTACATTACTCATCTCATATGTATATACTGTACTCTGTACCATCTACTGCATCTTGCCATCTTGATGTAATAAATGTGTCACTAGCCACTTTAACCTCTTACATCTAGACGTTCCGCTAGCGGAACACCTGCTCCAATATCCAATGATAGCCGTGGCGCAAATGACAAATTCCTCAAAAATACAAAAACTTCAATTTTTCAAACATATGACTATTTCACAGCATTTTAAAGACAAGACTCTCCTTTATCTAACCACACTGTCCGATTTCAAAAAGGCTTTACAGCGAAAGCAAAACATTAGATTATGTCAGCAGAGTACCAAGCCAGAAATAATCAGACACCCATTTTTCAAGCTAGCATATAATGTCACAAAAACCCAGAAGACAGCTAAATGCAGCACTAACCTTTGATGATCTTCATCAGATGACACACCTAGGACATTATGTTAAACAATACATGCATGTTTTGTTCAATGAAGTTCATATTTATATAAAAAACAGCTTTTACATTAGCATGTGACGTTCAGAACTAGCATACCCCCCGCAAACTTCCGGGGAATTTGCTAACAATTTACTAAATTACTCACGATAAACGTTCACAAAAAGCATAACAATTATTTTAAGAATTATAGATACAGAACTCCTCTATGCACTCGATATGTCCGATTTTAAAATAGCTTTTTGGTGAAAGCACATTTTGCAATATTCTAAGTACATAGCCCAGCCATCACGGGCTAGTTATTTAGACACCCGGCAAGTTTAGCCTTCACCAATATCAGATTTACTATTATAAAAGTTTGATTACCTTTTGTTGTCTTCGTCAGAATGCACTCCCAGGACTGCTACTTCAATAACAAATGTTGGTTTGGTCCAAAATAATCCATCGTTATATCCGAATAGCGGCGTTTTGTTCGTGCGTCCCAGACACTATCCGAAATGGTAAATCAGGGTCGTGCGCATGGCGCAATTCGTGACAAAAAATGTCTAAATATTCCATTACCGTACTTCGAAGCATGTCAACCGCTGTTTAAAATCCATTTTTATGCAATTTATCTCGTAAAAAAGCGATAATATTCCGACCGGGAATCTCCTTTTCGGCAAACAGAGGAAAAATCACAAAGACGGGGGCGGCCAGGGCACGCGCCTAATGCCCACAGTCCCTTGATCGGCCACTTGAGAAAGGCGATAATGTGTTTCAGCCTGGGGCTGGGATGATGACATTCTGTTTTTTCCCGGGCTCTGAGCGCCCATGGAAGACGTAGGAAGTGTCACGTTAGAGCAGAGATCCTTTGTAAAAGATAGAGATGGCAAAGAAGTTCAAGAAATGGTCAGACAGGCCACTTCCTGTAAAGGAATCTCTCAGGTTTTGACCTGCCATTTGAGTTCTGTTATACTCACAGACACCATTCAAACAGTTTTAGAAACTTTGGAGTGTTTTCTATCCAAAGCCAATAATTATATGCATATTCTAGTTACTGGGCAGGAGTAGTAACCAGATTAAATCGGGTACGTTTTTTATCCAGCCGTGAAAATACTGCCCCCTAGCCATAACAGTTTAAACAATGCCACTTTATATAACGTTTACATACCCTACATTACTCATCTCATATGTATATACTGTACTCTATACCATCTACTGCATCTTGCCTATGCTGTTCGGCCATCACTCATTCATATATTTTTATGTACATATTCTTATTCATTCCTTTACACTTGTGTGTATAAGGTAGTTGTTGTGAAATTGTTAGGTTAGATTACTTGTTAGATATTACTGCATGGTCGGAACTAGAAGCACAAGCATTTCGCTACACTCGCATTAACATCTGCTAACCATGTGTATGTGACAAATAAAATTTGATTTGATTTTGATGCAATGCATAATAGCATTTGTGATGCCTTTGTGTCTTTTCGATGTTTGCTCGTAGGGCATAAACGCTGTCAGTGTTGACTGCTTCGGGCGAACATCCCTAGATTGGCTGGTGCTTGAAGGGCGTTTATCAGTACCGTGGAGCAAACTCAAACTTTCTGCATGTTCCAAAGAGTGATTTTTCTTCAGATGGTGAAAAAGGTTTGTCGTATTACCAGACTTGGTACACACCTGTCTACGGCACAATATGCACCGAACATTGCTCTGCTCTTTGTCGGACTTCAAAAAGCCAAACCACTTCCAAATAACTGAATCAGTTGAACCCTTTTTATCAGTCATTTCTTGGTTGGAAGCTGCTCTTTCTCCATGGCTGTCACTGCCACTGTGTTCGTGGTTAATAGTGGCTACTCCATCACCCGAGGTGCTAAGTGGTTTTTAATGGGCGTATACCTCTCCACGTGCATATTGTCACTTCTCCACACGTTCCTGCTGCGTCAGAGAGGTGAAATGGACTGCTGTACCTAATTGTTCTATATCGACATTATCGAAAATGAATCTAATCCTTTTTATATTGTTGTTGAGGGAAGTAATTACCTCGATAATTATTGATATTGATTTATCGCCCAGCCCTACTGTATATGATCATGTATTTTTCTCTAGGATGGTGTTAACCGTGTGTGTTGTGTTGAAGGAGCCTGGAGGATGTAGTGTACGCCCTGAGGGACGAGGTACAGGAGCTCCAACAGGTGAATGTCCCCTCTGTGTCCCCGTTATGACAACTCATTACGGCATGCGACACTTGACATTACACTGTTATGACGGATTAAGTAGTAAAACTACCAAACAAATGCTTTGTGGCATATTAAGCTGACCTTTGACCCCTCAACAGGACAATAAGAAGATGAAGAGGTCGCTGGAGGAGGAGCAGAGGGCACGGAAAGATCTGGATAAGGTTGTCCGGAGGGTGTTACAGAGTATGAATAATCACACCTGGGACGAGACTAACTTATGATGTGTGTGCAGATATGATTGCGTGCAGATACATGGTTGTGTGTGTGTGTGTTGAGCTAGGGCCCTGAGTTTTTTCCAGTCAGGTCATGTGGCTAGGAAAAACTCCTGGCCCCACCTATAATAATGAGGAATGTCTTTGGATCCATCCGTGAACGAACATGGACCTGGAGTGGCGCCTAGCGGTAAAGAGTGTCTGGCCAGTAACCGAAAGGTTGCTGATTTGAATCCCTGAGCCGTTCTGCTCTTGAGCAAGGCAGTTAACCCCCAACAACAACTGCTTCCTGGGCTCAGATGACGTGGACGTGGATTAAGGCAGCTCCCTGCACCTCTCTGATTCATAGGGGTTAGGTTAAATGTGGAAGACACATTTCAGTTGTACAACTGACTAGGTGCTGTATCCCTCCCCCCTCTCTCCCTCCCTCCCTCCCTCCCCCCTCCCTCCCTCCCTCCCTCCCTGTTTATAAATGCAATACAGCTCTAATGATATTGTACAAAACAACTCATCATTTCACCTCTTCTCTACTGTTACTCATTACTATGAAATCCACCCATTTGGATGTATTGCCATTGTGTAATGTGTTGTGGTCTTCTGTGTAAGGCCTGGACCCCTGGCAGCCTGCCTATTGGTTAAACCTTGTGTTGTCACTGACCGGTGGGTCAGAAGGGATTTGTACAGAAATGGACTGGCTGGTATTGGTACTGACTGGTATTGGTACTGACTGGTATTGGTACGGTATTGATTGGTACTGACTGGTATTGGTACTGACTGGTATTGGGTATGGTATTGATTGGTACTGACTGGTATTGGTACTGACTGGTATTGGGTACGGTATTGATTGGTACTGACTGGTATTGATTGGTACTGAATGGTATTGATTGGTACTGACTGGTATTGGTATGGTATTGATTGGTACTGACTGGTTTTGGTACTGACTGGTATTGGTACTGACTGGTATTGGTATGGTATTGATTCGTACTGACTGGTTTTGGTACTGACTGGTATTGGTATGGTATTAATGGTACTGACTGGTTTTTGTACTGACTGGTATTGGGTACGGTATTGATTGGTACTGACTGGTATTGGTACTGACTGGTATTGGTACTGACTGGTATTGGTACGGCATTGATTGGTACTGACTGGTTTTGGGACTGACTGGTATTGGTACTGACTGGTATTGGTACTGACTGGTTTTGGTACTGACTGGTATTGGTATGGTATTGATTGGTACTGTCTGGTTTTGGTACTGACTGGTATTTGTACTGACTGGTATTGGTACGGTATTGATTGGTACTGACTGGTATTGGTACTGACTGGTATTGGTATGGTATTGATTGGTACTGACTGGTTTTGGTACTGACTGGTATTGGTACGGTATTGATTGGTACTGACTGGTATTGGTACTGACTGGTATTGGTACGGTATTGATTGGCACTGACTGGTATTGGTACTGACTGGTATTGGTACGGTATTGATTGGTACTGACTGGTATTGGTACTGACTGGTA
The DNA here is from genome assembly GCF_905237065.1 of Salmo salar. Classification (NCBI taxonomy): domain Eukaryota; kingdom Metazoa; phylum Chordata; class Actinopteri; order Salmoniformes; family Salmonidae; genus Salmo; species Salmo salar. The sequence goes on along the minus strand of NC_059466.1, from coordinate 39,153,240 downwards.
TTGATTGGTACTGACTGGTATTGGTACTGACTGGTATTGATTGGTACTGACTGGTTTTGGTACTGACTGGTATTGGTACGGTATTGATTGGTACTGACTGGTATTGGTACGGTATTGATTGGTACTGACTGGTATTGGTACTGACTGGTATTGGTACGGCATTGATTGGTACTGACTGGTTTTGGTACACTTTGATGTAAATATGAGCACTGCTGAGGAATGTGCCTTTGAAGAAATAAATGTGTTTTAAAGAGAGCAACTCCAACCCTCATGCTTGTACTGCAGGAAGACTCTGAAAGGGATGATGATGATGATGATGATGATGATGATGACTTTTCCAGGTGCTCAAAGCTCTTTACATTCACAACTCATCCACCACTGATGTACAACACCCACCTAGGTGATGCCATGGTATCCATTTTGCAGCAGAAAGCTCACCACACATCAGTTACTATGTCTATCTGTCTCTGTATGTCTCTGTATGTCTCTCTATCTGTCTCTGTATGTCTCTCTATCTGTCTCTGTATGTCTATCTGTCTCTGTATGTCTCTGTTTCTGTATGTCTCTCTGTCTGTTTCTGTATGTCTCTCTATGACTCTGTCTCTGTATGTCTCTCTGTCTGTTTCTGTATGTCTCTCTATGACTCTGTCTCTGTATGTCTCTCTGTCTGTTTCTGTATGTCTATCTGTCTCTGTATGTCTCTGTCTCTGTATGTCTCTCTGTCTGTCTCTGTATGTCTCTCTGTCTGTTTCTGTATGTCTCTCTATGACTCTGTCTCTGTATGTCTCTCTGTCTGTTTCTGTATGTCTCTCTATGACTCTGTCTCTGTATGTCTCTCTATCTGTCTCTGTATGTCTCTCTGTCTGTTTCTGTATGTCTCTCTGTCTGTTTCTGTATGTCTCTCTATGACTCTGTCTCTGTATGTCTCTCTATGACTCTGTTTCTGTATGTCTCTCTATGACTCTGTCTCTGTATGTCTCTCTATCTGTTTCTGTATGTCTCTCTATCTGTTTCTGTATATCTCTCTATGACTCTGTCTCTGTATGTCTCTCTATCTGTTTCTGTATGTCTCTCTATGACTCTGTCTCTGTATGTCTCTCTATGACTCTGTCTCTGTATGTCTCTCTATCTGTTTCTGTATATCTCTCTATGACTCTGTCTCTGTATGTCTCTCTATCTGTTTCTGTATGTCTCTCTATGACTCTGTCTCTGTATGTCTCTCTATCTGTCTCTGTATGTCTCTCTGTCTGTTTCTGTATGTCTCTCTATGACTCTGTCTCTGTATGTCTCTCTGTCTGTTTCTGTATGTCTCTCTATGACTCTGTCTCTGTATGTCTCTCTGTCTGTTTCTGTATGTCTCTCTATGACTCTGTCTCTGTATGTCCCTGTATGTCTCTCTAGGGGAGTACAGACTGGGTGCTAGTGGAGTACAGACTGAGTACTAAGGGAGTACAGACTGGGTACTAGGGGAGTACAGACTGAGTACTAAGGGAGTACAGACTGGGTACTAGGGGAGTACAGACTGGGTGCTAGGGGAGTACAGACTGAATACTAAGGGAGTACAGACTGAGCACTAAGGGAGTACAGACTGAGTACTAAGGGAGTACAGACTGAGTACTAAGGGAGTACAGACTGAGTACTAAGGGAGTACAGACTGGGTACTAGTGGAGTACAGACTGGGTACTAGGGGAGTACAGACTGAGTACTAAGGGAGTACAGACTGAGCACTAAGGGAGTACAGACTGAGCACTAAGGGAGTACAGACTGAGTACTAAGGGAGTACAGACTGAGTACTAAGGGAGTACAGACTGAGTACTAAGGGAGTACAGACTGGGTACTAGTGGAGTACAGACTGGGTACTAAGGGAGTACAGACTGAGTACTAAGGGTGTACAGACTGGGTGCTAGGGGAGTACAGACTGAGTACTAAGGGAGTACAGACTGGCTACTAGGGGAGTACAGACTGAGTACTAAGGGAGTACAGACTGAGTACTAAGGGAGTTCAGACTGAGTACTAAGGGAGTTCAGACTGGGTACTAAGGGAGTACAGACTGGGTACTAAGGGAGTACAGACTGAGTACTAAGGGAGTACAGACTGAGTACTAAGGGAGTTCAGACTGAGTACTAAGGGAGTTCAGACTGAGTACTAAGGGAGTACAGACTGGGTACTAGGGGAGTACAGACTGAGTACTAAGGGAGTTCAGACTGAGTACTAAGGGAGTTCAGACTGAGTACTAAGGGAGTACAGACTGAGTACTAAGGGAGTACAGACTGGGTACTAGTGGAGTACAGACTGGGTACTAGGGGAGTACAGACTGAGTACTAAGGGAGTACAGACTGAGCACTAAGGGAGTACAGACTGAGCACTAAGGGAGTACAGACTGAGTACTAAGGGAGTACAGACTGAGTACTAAGGGAGTACAGACTGAGTACTAAGGGAGTACAGACTGGGTACTAGTGGAGTACAGACTGGGTACTAAGGGAGTACAGACTGAGTACTAAGGGTGTACAGACTGGGTGCTAGGGGAGTACAGACTGAGTACTAAGGGAGTACAGACTGGCTACTAGGGGAGTACAGACTGAGTACTAAGGGAGTACAGACTGAGTACTAAGGGAGTTCAGACTGAGTACTAAGGGAGTTCAGACTGGGTACTAAGGGAGTACAGACTGGGTACTAAGGGAGTACAGACTGAGTACTAAGGGAGTACAGACTGAGTACTAAGGGAGTTCAGACTGAGTACTAAGGGAGTTCAGACTGAGTACTAAGGGAGTACAGACTGGGTACTAGGGGAGTACAGACTGAGTACTAAGGGAGTTCAGACTGAGTACTAAGGGAGTTCAGACTGGGTACTAGGGGAGTTCAGACTGAGTACTAAGGGAGTACAGACTGAGTACTAAGGGAGTACAGACTGGGTGCTTGGGGAGTACAGACTGGGTACTAGTGGAGTACAGACTGGGTACTAGGGGAGTACAGACTGAGTACTAGGGGAGTAGAGACGGTACTAGGGGAGTACAGACTGGGTACTAGGGGAGTACAGACTGGGTACTAAGGGAGTACGGACTGGGTACTAAGGGAGTACGGACTGGGTACTAAGGGAGTACAGACTGGGTACTAGGGGAGTACAGACTGGGTACTAGGGGAGTACAGACTGGGTACTAGGGGAGTACAGACTGGGTACTAAGGGAGTACGGACTGGGTACTAGGGGAGTAGAGACTGGGTACTAGGGGAGTACAAACTGAGTTCTAAGGGAGTACAGACTGGGTACTAGGGGAGTTCAGACTGGGTACTAGGGAGTACAGACTGGCTACTAGGGGAGTACAGACTGAGTACTAAGGGAGTACAGACTGGGTACTAAGGGAGTAGAGACTGGGTACTAGGGGAGTACAAACTGAGTTCTAAGGGAGTACAGACTGGGTACTAGGGGAGTACAGACTGGTCACTAGGGGAGTACAGACTGGTCACTAGGGGAGTACAGACTGAGTACTAAGGGAGTACAGACTGGTCACTAGGGGAGTACGGACTGGGTACTAAGGGAGTACGGAGCGGGTACTAAGGGAGTACGGACCAGGTACTAAGGGAGTACGGACCGGGTACTAAGGGAGTACGGACTGAGCACTAAGGGAGTACAGACTGGGTACTAGGGGAGTACAGAATGGTCACTAGGGGAGTACAGACTGGTCACTAGGGGAGTACAGACTGGTCACTAGGGGAGTACAGACTGAGTACTATTGGAGTTCAGACTGAGTACTAAGGGAGTTCAGACTGAGTACTAAGGGAGTACAGGCTGGGTGCTAGGGGAGTAGAGACTGGGTACTAAGGGAGTAGAGACTGGCTACTAAGGGAGTACAGACTGGGTACTAAGGGAGTACGGACTGGGTACTGAGGGAGTATGGACTGAGTACTAAGGGAGAACGGACTGAGTACTAAGGGAGTACAGACTGGGTACTGAGGGAGTACGGACTGGGTACTGAGGGAGTATGGACTGAGTACAAAGGGAGTACGGACTGGTCACTAGGGGAGTACGGACTGGTCACTAGGGGAGTACGGACTGGGTACTAAGGGAGTACGGACTGGGTACTGAGGGAGTATGGACTGGGTACTAAGGGAGTACGGACTGGGTACTAAGGGAGTAAGGTCTGGGTACTAAGGGAGTACGGACTGGGTACTAAGGGAGTACGGACTGGGTACTAAGGGAGTGCAGGAGATGTGATCATGTTGTGTAGACTGTCTGTCTGCCTGGTTGAAAGGTAAGAGTGGCATTCTACAGGTACTTTTGAGGCAACATGATATGAAGGACTGGGAGCAGGCTGGTAACGATGATGATGATGATGATCCTTCCTCTCTTACCTGCCAAACGAATGAAGGTTGGTACACACACACACACACACACACACACACACACACACACACACACACACACACACGCAACAAGCCTATCAAAGCCCTTTGTGTGGTTGGACTCTCCTGTTTAGGTTTCTAAGGGAAAGGCTGTAATTCTGCTGGTGTCGCCTCAAAGGCTTTGATGTCATTTTATCGTCGTACCTCCATCACCTTGTTCCCTGATTGGCTGAAGTCATCCATGGTCTTCTGTTCAATATTCCTGCATAAATACAAAGAAACACCCAGATCTAACACAGATTGATTCTAGCCAGGACTTACATGTTTTCTTTGTTTCTGTTTTATTAACAGTAGAAGAGACTGAAAAGGGTCATTCTTAGTCACGCTGTTTTAATTTGATCTGGAATACTCTCTCTTTCTCTTTTATCAATCTCCCTCTTTTTACTCAGAGAGAAAGTACCAGCCAGTGGCAGCTTCACAATGTGCTCTGCACTATTGTGGAGTTCTGTAAAAGCATCTCGCTCTCTCCTTCTTTCTTTTTCTCTCTTTTCAAATCCGTAAATCAATCAGCTGTGGACGCGCACACACAACACACACGCAACACACACACACACACACACACACACTCTCCTCTGTGTCTATTAAACGGCCATTGATTATTTAGAGATTACAGGTATTGTGAAGACCTGAGCTGTCCTTTCTCTTCCTCTCTTCCTCTCTTCTCCTTTCTCTTCCTCTCTTTCGACGGTCTGTCATTTATTTTTAGTCCTTACAATATACACACACCAGAAAGAATGAAAGAGAGAGAAGAAGTGAAGGATGAATTGATGGATGGAAGGATAAGATAACACACTGTATTTCCCTTTAAAGATGTGTTATTGTACCGGACACTGTCTTCTCTTCTTAGTCACTTCTGTTCTGTGTGTTCTAGTCTGAAAGCCCATCCACGTGCTCCCTTTGTCAGGGAAAGCAATAAGGCTCCATTGAATGGCTCTGAATGGGGCCTGCCATCCTTAGAGGCCGCGGCCGGTCCACCTCTATTCTTTAGCCTCCTATCTAATTGGAGCTGAAATGAAATGGAGGTTTCTTATGAAACTAGTCTTTGTTTGGTCGGCAGTGCTGGTAATTCAGAAACAATAGGCAGGGAGGCCATTGATAATAACATATGCAGTCTGCTGGAGACAGAGAGAGGCAGAGAAGGCAGTAGAACACCGGTGGAGCGTATATGAGAATGGGGAGAGAAGAAGAGAGATGGGAGAGAAGAGATGATAGGAGGAGGGATATGAAAGACGGGGACAGCAGAGGTATAGCGAGTGAGTGGCTCTGGACAACAGCAGACAGTATCTCAGTCAGGAGTTGAGAGAACTAAAATATGATTGGATGATATGTAGTGTAGAGCAGACAGGGAGTGGGGAAGACAGTGTGTGACTTTGTTAAAGGAGTCAGGGCATAACAGAAGGACAGACTTACAGATTCGGAAGCTGCTGGCAGTATTATTTTCTCTCTCCTCTCTCTTTTCCATTTCTCTCCCCAGCTAAACTTTAGGTTTGAGTGAGCTCTGTGGCTGAGTGTATTCTGTCAGAACAGACACAGGGCTGAAGATAGAGATATAGAGCTGATAGAGCTGTTTCTCTCTGCTTTGGAAAGTTAAGAGAATCGCTCAATTCAAAAAGCTTCAGCCCTGACCGATGGGACTCTTCTGATGGGATACTTCTGAATGACGGGATACTTCTGAATGACGGGATACTTCTGATGGGATACTTCCCTCACTGAGAATATCAGGTGGAATTAAATCTGAAAAATATATTTTGATTGAAATGGGAGCGGAGCAAAGGGAGCGGAGCATTCAGTCTGCAGGTACGGTATGTCTTTTCTCTTCCCATGGGGAATTTAGTGTTCCCTGCCTGTGATTGTGCTTTCAGTTTGTTGGATGTGCATATTTTAAACTCAGGGGAGTTAGAGAGAATATTCATTTGACCTATTCTCAATGGATGGACAGAAGAAAGTGTTGTTGAACGTGTTATGCAGCTGAAAGAAAGAGAGACCCCAGTGACTACCTTTCATTACTAGAGAAGAGGAGGAGAGGAGAGAAGTAGAGAAGAGAGAAGATGAGGAGAGACAAGAGGAAAGAGGAGAGGAGAAGAGAGAAAAGGAAGGAAGAGAGGGGAGAGGAGAGGAGGAGAGAAGAGGGAGTGAACATTGTATCGTGGTCCAGAAGAAAGCATCTCAAAGAGTTCTATGTGTGAGTGAGATGTGAGTCTTCTGAGTACGTCTTTAAACAGCCATAAGACACTCCATGTGCATGTTGGAGTTAGAGGAAATGTGAACTAATGGCTATGATTAGGACTGGAGGAGGGTAGGCTGAAGCTGGAGTGCTATCTGAAGCCACTCATGTAGTAACGCTGATATCTTGGCACCAGATGGCAGTGTTGGTCAATAAATGAAATCCTTCTAGGAGTGTAGAATGAGTTGTAAATGCATGTTGTAAATTCTACCACTAGGTGGCAAACAAACATCCCAGTAGTGACTCCTCCCAGCAAAATATGTGTGTGTGTTTATTTATTTGTATGCAGTTGAGTGAGTGTTGGCAGTAGCAGTAAGTAGGAATGGTTGGCAGGCTTGAAATTCTGTGTGTAACACAGTTAAACCCAATGTTTGTGTGTGTGGCACAGTTAAACCCAGTGTGTGTGTTTGTGCGTGGAAGCATGTGTGTGTGACAACGGTCTGCAGAAGTGGCTGGCACAGCGAGGCTGGTAATCAGGCAGTGGGAAAACAGGGTGGCAGCACTCCGAGACGTTGGATGGGAGATTATCCTAAAATGATCTCTAGAATTACTCCAACCCAGCCGGAGAGAGCGAGAGAGTCCACGGATGGGGATAGAAGGAGGGAGAGAGAGAGAGAGAGAGAGGTCTTGTCCACGGATGGGGATAGAAGGAGGACGTTGGACGGAGCAGTGGGTGTAATGAGTCTGACAGTGTTGGTACATTGGGTTAATGAACCATGTTAATCCAAATCAAACAGCCATAAGCAGCAGATTTGACTCCAAGCAGTGGAGATATGGTTAGAGGACTACCTATGGGGACTGAGTATCCAAGCTAACTGTGTGTGACAGAATGCTGTGAGCTACAAACAAAGGGGATACCTAGTCAGTTGTACAACTAAATGCATTCAACTGAAATGTGTCTTCCTCATTTAACCCAACCCCTCTGAATCAGAGAGGTGCGGAGGGCTGCCATAATCGACATCCACGGCACCAGTTGTTGGGTTTTAACTGCCATGTTCAAGGATAGAACAACAGATTTTTCGACTTGCCGGGTCAGGGATTTGAACCAGTGACCTTTCGGTTACTTGCCCAATGCTCTTAACCTCTAGGCTACCTGTCTCCCCTGACGTGTTTACTGATCACTTATCACAGAGTTGCTCTATGCCACTTCTCTCTCAATGAAGGCCTCCAACACACACACACACACACACACACACACACACACACACACCCTAACTGCCTGAGTACAACATTTCTGCTCTGTTCATATTGTAAATGGGTCTACCAACAGTGTAGGCTGTACTTACCGGGTTCTGTTGTCTGTGTTTGTATGTGGTTGAGTGCATGTTATCCATGTGAACCCCAGTGTGGGATAATTGAGGCACTCCCCCCCCACCACCACCACCTTTTAGTGCACACACACCCAGTCCAATGTATACAATACCCTTCTAACAGCTATTTCTTCTGTTCAGCACAATTACAGTGAGAGAGGGTGGTAGAGGGAGAGAGGGGGTGGTAGGGGGAGAGAGGGGGTGGTAGAGGGAGAGAGGGGGTTGTAGAGGGAGAGAGGGGGTGGTAGGGGGAGAGAGGGGGTGGTAGGGGAGAGGGGGTGGTAGAGGGAGAGAGGGGGTGGTAGAGGGAGAGAGGGGGTGGTAGGGGGAGAGGGGGTGGTAGAGGGAGAGAGGGGGTGGTAGGGGGAGAGAGGGGGTGGTAGAGGGAGAGAGGGGTGGTAGAGGGAGAGGGGGTGGTAGAGGGAGAGGGGGGGGTGGTAGGGGAGAGAGGGTGTGGTAGAGGGAGAGAGGGGGTGGTAGGGGGAGAGAGGGGGTGGTAGGGGGAGAGAGGGGGTGGTAGGGGGAGAGAGGGGGTGGTAGAGGGAGAGAGGGGGTGGTAGGGGGAGAGAGGGGGTGGTAGGGGGAGAGAGGGGGTGGTAGGGGGAGAGAGGGTGTGGTAGGGGGAGAGAGGGGGTGGTAGGGGGAGAGAGGGGGTGGTAGGGGGGAGAGAGGGGGTGGTAGAGGGAGAGAGGGGGTGGTAGAGGGAGAGAGGGGGTGGTAGGGGGAGAGAGGGGGTGGTAGGGGGAGAGAGGGGTGGTAGAGGGAGAGAGGGGGTGGTAGAGGGAGAGAGGGGGTGGTAGGGGGAGAGAGGGGGTGGTAGAGGGAGAGGGGGGGTGGTAGGGGGAGAGAGGGGGTGGTAGGGGGAGAGAGGGGGTGGTAGAGGGAGAGAGGGGGTGGTAGAGGGAGAGAGGGGGTGGTAGGGGGAGAGAGGGGGTGGTAGAGGGAGAGAGGAGAAAACGGGAGGAATGACAAACCTGTGAGAACTGTATGACAATTAGAGACAGACCAATACTGTGGAGGAGTGATGGTGGAGTGATGGATGGAGATGGAGGGAGGGAGGGAGGAAGCAGAGGCTTAAGTGGACCTTTCGTGGTGCTGTGACTTCCTGCAGGTCCTTCTTCTTCCTTGGTCTGTTTTTCGTAGGGTGAGTAAGGTTGGGTGGGAGGGATGATGGAGATGGAGGGAGGGAGGGAGGGGAGGGATGGATGGAGACAGGAATGGATGAGAGAGTGAGAGATAGGGATGAGGGGAAGGAGAGGAGGATAAACTGCCTGGGTCTAAGTGAGAGAGAGGGATGTTATTTATTTATTTATTTCACCTTTATTTAACCAGGTAGGCCAGTTGAGAACAAGTTCTCATTTACAACTGCGACCTGGCCAAGATAAAGCAAAGCAGTGCGACAACAACACAGAGTTACACATGGAGTAAAGAAACGTACAGTCAGTAACACAATAAAAAAATCGATGTACAGTGAGTGCAAATGTAGTAAGATTAGGGAGGTAAGGCAATAAATAGGCCATAGTGGCAAAATAATTACAATTTGGCAATTAAACACTGGAGTGATAGATGTGCAGAAGATGAATGTGCAAGTAGATATACTGGGGTGCAAAAGAGCAACAAAAGAAATATAACAATATGGGGATGAGGTAGTTGGGTGGGATATTTACAGATGGGCTGTGTACAGTTGCAGCAATAGGTGAGCTGCTCAGATAGCTGATGCTTAAAGTTAGTGAGGGAGATATGAGTCTCCAACTTCAGCGATTTTTGCAATTCGTTCCAGTCATTGGCAGAGAACTGGAAGGAAAGGCGGCCAAAGGAGGTGTTGGCTTTGGGGATGACCAGTGAGATATAACTGCTGGAGCACGTGCTACGGGTGGGTGTTGCTATAGTGACCAGTGAGCTGAGATAAGGCGGGGCTTTACCTAGCAAAGACTTATAGATGACCTGGAGTCAGTGGGTTTGGCGACGAATATGTAGCGAGGGCCAGCCAACGAGAGCATACAGGTCACAGTCGTGGGTAGTATACGGGGCTTTGGTGACAAAACGGATGGCACTGTGATAGACTGCATCCAATTTGCTGAGTAGAGTGTTGGAGGCTATTTTGTAAATGACATCGCCGAAGTCAAGGATCGATAGGATAGTGGGTTTTATGAGGGTATGTTTGGCAGCATGAGTGAAGGAGGCTTTTTTGCGAAATAGGAAGCCGATTCTAGATTGAATTTTGGATTGGAGATGCTTAATGTGAGTCTGGAAGGAGAGTTTACAGTCTAACCAGACACCTAGGTATTTGTTGTTGTCCACATATTCTAAGTCAGAACCGTCCAGAGTAGTGATGCTAGGCGGGCAGACGGGTGCGGGCAGCAATCGGTTGAAAAGCATGCATTTAGTTTTACGAGCAGTTGGAGGCCACGGAAGGAGAGTTGTATGGCTTTGAAGCTCATTTGGAGGTTTGTTAACACAGTGTCCAAAGAAGGGCCAGATGTATACAGAATGGTGTTGTCTGTATAGAGGTGGATCAAAGAATCACCCGCAGCAAAAGCAACATCATTCATATATACAGAGAAAAGAGTCGGCCCGAGAATTTAACCCTGTGGCACCCCCATAGAGAGTGCCAGAGGTCCGGACAACAGGCCCTCTGATTTGACACACTGACTCTATCTGAGAAGTAGTTAGTTTGTGAACCAGGCGAGGCAGCCATTTGAGAAACCAAGGCTATTGAGTCTGCCGATAAGAATGCTGTGATTGACAGAGTCGAAAGCCTTGGCCAGGTCGATGAAGACGGCTGCACAGTATTGTCTTTTATCGATGGCGGTTATGATATCGTTTAGGACCTTGAGCGTGGCTGAGGTGTACCCATGACCAGCTCAGAAACCAGATTGCATAGCGGAGAAGGTACGGTGGGATTCGAAATGGTCCGTGATCTGTTTGTTAATCTTACATCTAGGGGTTCCGCTAGCGGAACGCCTCGCCAATATCCAATGGAAGAGCGTGGCGCAAAATACAAAAACCTCAAAAATGCAATAATGTAAATTTTTCAAACATACAACTATTTCACACCATTTTAAAGATAAGACTCTCGTTAATCTAACCACGTTGTCCGATTTCAAAAAGGCTTTACAGCGAAAGCAAAACATTAGATTATGTTAGGAGAGTACACAGCCAAAAATAATCACACAGCCATTTTCCATGCAAGCATATATGTCACAAAAACCCAAAACACAGCTAAATGAAGCACTAACCTTTGATGGTCTTCATCCGATGACACTCCTAGGACATTATGTTATACAATACATGCATGTTTTGTTCAATCAAGTTCATATTTACATCAAAAAACAGCTTTTTACATTGGTGTGATGTTCAGAAATTGTATTCCCACCGAAAACTTCCGGTGAATTTACTAAATTACTCATCATAAACGCTGACAAAATACATAACAATTATTTTAACAATTATAGATACAGAACTCCTTTATGCAATCGCTATGTCAGATTTTAAAATAGCTTTTCAGCGAAAGCACATTTTGCAATATTCTGAGTACATAGCTCAGCCATCACGGTGAGCTATTCAGACACCCGCCAAGTTCGGTGCTCACTAAACTCAGAATTAGTATTAGAAAAATGGTATTACCTTTGCTGATCTTCGTCAGAATGCACTCCCAGGACTGCTACTTCCACAAGAAATGTTGTTTTTGTTCCAAATAATCCATAGTTATGTCCAAATACCTCCGTTTTGTTCGTGCGTTCAGGTCACTATCCAAAGGGCAACGCGCGAGCGCAATTCGAGACAAAAAAATTCAAAATGTTCCATTACTGTACTTAGAAGCATGTCAAACGCTGTTTAAAATCCATTTTTATTGTATTTTTCTTGTAAAATAGCGATAATATTCCAACCGGACAATAGTGTATTCATTCAAAGAGGAAAATAAAAAACAGCGTGGTCTCGTGAATGCGCATATCCAATCTCTTAGTCACCAGGCAGACCACTGAGAATCTGAGCTACTATACTCTGCCCAGAGACAGGAGATGCCTCAATCCGCTTTCTGAAGGCTTTAGAGAGCCATTGGAAGCCTTAGAAAGTGCTACGTAACCCCACAGATACTGTAGTTTTGATAGAGAACTAAAAGAAGAACTACAAATTCTCAGACAGGCCACTTCCTGTTTGGAATTTTCTCAGGGTTTTGCCTGCCATATGAGTTCTGTTATACTCACAGACACCATTCAAACAGTTTTAGAAACTTCAGAGTGTTTTCTATCCAAATCTACTAATAATATGCAAATATTTGACTCTGGGCACGAGAAGTAGGCCGTTTAATTTGGGTACGTTTTTCATCCGGCCGTGAA
>NC_059466.1:38975967-39135967 GCF_905237065.1 Salmo salar | reverse complement strand
GGTTAGCAACGGAGCAGGCAGCCATGTGAATGTGTCATTGATTAGTAAGATCTGGCTAATCACCACGACTCATAAACTCAGCTGGCCCTTCTACACTGCACACCTCTCCTCTTTTACTCTCCCTCTCTGTCTCTCTGTCTGTCTCTCTCTCTCCCTCTCTGTCTCTCTGTCTGTCTCTCTGTCTCTCTGTCTCTCTCCCCCTCTCTTGCTCTCCTCGCTCTGTCTCTCTCTCGCTCTCCTCTCTCTGTCTCTCTCGCTCTCCCTCTCTCTCTCGCTCTCCTCTCCATTCATTTCTTTCTTCCTTCCTTTCTGTTTCTTTTCCCATCTGTCTCCTCAGTCTTCTCTCTCTCTCTTCCTTCCTTTCATCCTCTCTCTGTCTCTCTCTTCCGTTTCTATGATGAGTTGAGATGCAGCGTTGAGAAGGAAATAAAGCACATGATGATGACTTCCTCCATTACACTAGTTAGTAATGCTACATGGAAGAAAGGATAGGTGTGTGTGTGTGTGTGTGTGTGTGTGTGTGTGTGTGTGTGTGTGTGTGTGTGTGTGTGTGTAAATGCATGTTTGTCATATACTGTATTCTCCATATTCTTCCTTTCTGCTTCACCCATCAAAAGTCATCATCCTAAACATCTGTGGTGGAAGCCATGATGGTACGGCCAGCGAGAGGCAACAGGGAAGTTAACCTACAGCTGAGTCCTGGCTCACAGCACCTCCTCATCCTTCTCTCTTTTATCCCCATTTTCTTTATTACAATCTTGTCTCACTACTGCAACTCCCCAACAGGCTCGGGAGAGGTGAAGGTCGAGTCCTGTGTCCTCCGAAACATGGGATCGAACCCCAGGCTGTAGTGATGCCGCAACACTGCGATACAGTGCCTTAGACGAACCTCTCTGTGGTGTAATAGGTATTATTTATCATATTAACATATGAACCTCTGTGGTGTAATAGGTATTATTTATCATATTAACATATGAACCTCTCTGTGGTGTAATAGGTATTATTTATCATATTAACATATGAACCTCTCTGGTGTTATAGGTATTATTTATCATATTAACATATGAACCTCTCTGTGGTGTAATAGGTATTATTTATCATATTAACATATGAACCTCTCTGGTGTTATAGGTATTATTTATCATATTAACATATGAACCTCTGTGGTGTAATAGGTATTATTTATCATATTAACATATGAACCTCTGTGGTGTTATAGGTATTATTTATCATATTAACATATGAACCTCTGTGGTGTAATAGGTATTATTTATCATATTAACATATGAACCTCTGTGGTGTAATAGGTATTATTTATCATATTAACATATGAACCTCTGTGGTGTAATAGGTATTATTTATCATATTAACATATGAACCTCTGTGGTGTAATAGGTATTATTTATCATATTAACATATAAACCTCTCTGTGGTGTAATAGGTATTATTTATCATATTAACATATGAACCTCTCTGTGGTGTAATAGGTATTATTTATCATATTAACATATGAACCTCTGTGGTGTAATAGGTATTATTTATCATATTAACATATGAACCTCTGTGGTGTAATAGGTATTATTTATCATATTAACATATGAACCTCTGTGGTGTTATAGGTATTATTTATCATATTAACATATGAACCTCTGTGGTGTAATAGGTATTATTTATCATATTAACATATGAACCTCTGTGGTGTTATAGGTATTATTTATCATATTAACATATGAACCTCTGTGGTGTTATAGGTATTATTTATCATATTAACATATGAACCTCTCTGTGGTGTAATAGGTATTATTTATCATATTAACATATGAACCTCTGTGGTGTAATAGGTATTATTTATCATATTAACATATGAACCTCTGTGGTGTTATAGGTATTATTTATCATATTAACATATGAACCTCTCTGTGGTGTAATAGGTATTATTTATCATATTAACATATGAACCTCTGTGGTGTAATAGGTATTATTTATCATATTAACATATGAACCTCTGTGGTGTAATAGGTATAGATATTCATATTTAGCATCAGATTGACACAGCATGGCAGACAGCTGGGGACATGGTGTGTGTGTGTGTGTGAGAGAGGTGAGGGGGGTTACGGGGCAGACACCAGTATTTGATTTGCCGTGTTGCTAATGTGACACTGATTATACAGGTCATGGTAAAACAAAGCTGTGCTGCTGCTATGCTAATAGAGACTCTGAGAGCAGGTTGTCACACACTGTTACGGACACACACACACACACACACACACACTGCTAACCAAAACCACAAACTGTTGCCATGGAGAGGAAAGGTTTGTGTATTTGACCTATCCTATCATGTCGCGTCTTGCCCAAGAGCAGTAATTTCATGAGAAACCGTGTGTTCCCAGAGAATAGATTGATCTCTGTTTATGAGCAGATAAATGCAGCAGTGATGGTTGAGATGGACGTGTTCATTCTATTGTGCTTCTCTAGGCCACTGTTGATGCACAGAGAACTGGGCTCTTTCTCTCAGCAGAGCAGCTTTTCTGTCTGGGTTGTGTGTGTGTGTGTTTTTGAGTGTGTGTGCGTGCATGTGTGTGTTTGTGGTTGGTTGAATGCGTGTTTGTGTATTTGCGTAGGCATGTCTTTTTGTTTGTGTGCGTTTTGTTGTTTGAGCGTGTGTGTGTGTGTGTGTGTGTGTGTGTGTGTGTGTGTGTGTGTGTGTGAGAGAGAGAGAGAGTCTGTGTGTGAGAGTTTTGCTATATACTGAACACAACCCTGGTTAGCTGAGGCAGGTAACAGGACTACTTGTGTGTTTTACTATATACTGAACACAACCCTGGTTAGCTGAGGCAGGTAACAGGACTACTTGTGTGTTTTACTATATACTGAACACAACCCTGGTTAGCTGAGGCAGGTAACAGGACTACTTGTGTGTTTTACTATATACTGAACACAACCCTGGTTAGCTGAGGCAGGTAACAGGACTACTTGTGTGTTTTACTATATACTGAACACAACCCTGGTTAGCTGAGGCAGGTAACAGGACTACTTGTGTAAAAGCCTAATTGGATGGTAGTCTTAATCCTAAATGATATCCTCGTGGGTAGAATAGACAATAGTAACTAAATGATCAAAACCTTTGACAATGTTGTTGTCTTAGTAGTTAAAGATAGTTGGTTCTCATTCAGCTTCAGTAAAGAGGATTAACACATTATGAGTGACTCATCGCCTGTACACCTCCACCAATCAGCTGTGTTTTCTGTTCTGCTTCGGGTTACTTTAGGATTAGAGGACATTGTTTTGTATAATTAACTTGTTCATTACAACAGGGAATTGAGTATGTGAGTGAGAGCAGTGTGTGTGTGTGTGTGCGCGCGTGTGTTTTTATGCGTGCCATTGTGAATGCGTAAGTGTGTGGTTGTGGCAGAGGATCAGAGGGAGTAGAGATGGTGTTTGTCTGTCTGGGGTGGGGGGAGACCTGTCAGTCAAGTCAGTGACAGGACGTGGGATAGACTGTCATGTTGACCAACAGACCCCGTCTGTTGTCGAGGGGGGTAACTGGGAGGGTCATAGTGCACGCTGAACGGTCCCCACCTGACAGGAGAGGGCATGGCTATGGGGGGCGTTGCCATGACGAGGTCATCTTAGAGGTGATTCAATTCCGTGTGTTTGGGCGCTGGGAGATTGTCTTGATGTCCTGCTGAACCCTCCACACACAGGTCAGCACAATACCATGGAGAATCATAACCTGGGACAAATATACTGGTAGTTGGTGTGTGTGTATGTGTGGGGGGTGTGTGTGTGTGTGTGTTCTTGGAAATGGAATACATTTTGGATTACGTTTTGGTGTTTGTGTTCTTGTGTGTAAGTCTCTCCTTCATCCAATCGGCATCTCTCTACTCTTCCTCTCCAACCCATCTCCTCTCAATTCAATGAGGGATTTATTGGCATGGGAAACATATGTTAACATTGCCAAAGCAAGTGAAATATATAATATACAAAGTGAAATAAATAATAAAAATGAACAGTAAACATTACACTCTCAGAAGTTCCAAAAGAATAAAGACATTTCAAATGTCATATTATGTCTATATACAGTGTTGTAGGGATGTACAAATAGGGAAAATAAATAAACATAAATATAGGTTGTATTTACAATGGTGTTTGTTCTTCACTGGTTTCTTGTGGCAACAGGTCACACATCTTGCTTCTGTGATGGCACACTGTGGTATTTCACCCAGAAGATATGGGAGTTTATCAATGTTTGATTATTCTTTTTCTATACTTTGTGGGTCTGTGTGAAATATGTACACATATACACACACACATACACACACACACACACACACACACACACACACACACACACACACACAGAGGTCTGGTGTCAACCAACAAAGTCAAGCTTTTTCTCCAGAATAGAACAACAACATCAGCACTTCCATTTCTGTTCCTGCCCTTTTCTTGTGGCAACAGGTCACACATCTTGCTGCTGTGATGACACACTGTGGTATTTCTCCCAGTAGATATGGGAGTTTATCAAAATCGGGTTTGTTTTCGAATTCTTTGTGGATCTGTGTAATCTGTGGGAAATATGTGTCTCTAATATGGTCATACATTTGGCAGGAGGTTAGGAAGTGCAGCTAAGTTTCCACCTCATTTTGTGGGCAGTGTGCACATAGAGTCTTCTCTTGAGAGCCAGATCTGCCTATGGCGGCCTTTCTCAATAGCAACGCTATGCTCACTGGTCCTTCTAACGCTATGCTCACTGGTCCTTCTAACCCCCCCTTAAAAGATTTAGATGCACTATTGTAAAGTGGTTGTTCCACTGGATATTATAAGGTGAATGCACCAATTTGTAAGTCGCTCTGGATAAGAGCGTCTGCTAAATGACTTAAATGTAAATGTAAATGTACATAGTCAAAGCTTTCCTTAAGTTTGGGTCAGTCACTGTGGTCAGGTATTCTGCCACTGTGTAATCTCTGTTTAGGGCCAAATAGCATTCTATTTGGCCTCTCCCTCCCTTTCTCACTCTCTCCCTTTATCTCTCTCTCTTCCTTTCCTCCTCTCTCTCCCTTTCCTCCTCTCCTTCCCTTTCCTCCTCTCTCTCTGGTGAGGTGTAACCTTGTTATGTGTGGTTTGTAGACAGGCAGTGTGTTGGCCAGCCGTGTGTCTCTGCTGACCCTGAAAGGCCCTGTGTGGGAGATGACATTGCTCTCTGACCCAGGGGAGATCCATGTTCATTGCTTTTTGTTTCACAATAGAATGTACTATCTCTCGCTCTCTCTCGCTCTCTTTCACCCTCTCTTTCTGCCTTTGTCCCATTCGTTCTCTGTCTTTCTGTCTCTTTTCTCCTCTATCCCTCTTTCACTTTATCTCACTCCTTCTCTCCATTTTGCAATCACAATTTCTCTCCCTCTCGCTTTCTCTCTCCCTCTCTCTCTCTCTCTCTGACCATCCAAACTGTGTTCCCTCAGGTGCAAGGTTCACGTTGAGACCATGTCTATAGGTGTCTGTGTTATTGATTGTCAGTCTTGGTTTCCATAGCCTGTCCTGTCCTACTGGAACCAGAGAACATACTAGAGTGAGCCACTGGTAACTTTAGAGAAAGTCACATAGGTAAAACTGTTATGTATAGTAAAAGTACAACTGTGGTAGTCAAACACAAACAAGGCAAGAATCAGGTGGAGAGTGAGAAGGTGAGGGGGAACGTGGTTGGGGCAGGATGAGTTGGGGCTCTCACGTATCAAAGGGTAGAGGTCACAGAAGGAGAGGAGGCCTTGAAGGTGTGATTCGTCTGACTGAGTGTCTGTAGGCTCGTCATTATCTGAGGGGTCTGAAAAGGTCTGTCAGTTATCTTCAAACAGCAGATGATCAGACACACAATATGGCCGCCTGCCTTGTGGATTATTAACCCAGTGATATATCAGAGGAAGGTGGCGTTGCCCCTAGTCACTGATCTAAGATCAGTTCTGTATTACCCTGATCCTAGCTCTGTGCCTAAGGGTAAAGTCTACTTGCTGCTGAAATCTCTGTCTCTGTCCCACTTCTGTTGTATCGAGGGCCAGGTGTTGACTGTCTGACTCTGAGTACCTTGTTTGCTGTGGTGAAAATCCTTCTTAGCAACAAACAATACAAAAGGTTAACATGCTCCCAATAAAAGAGTTGTAAAACAGAGTCAGTATAGTACAGTCCACATGAAAAGATCCCATCTTTTTGAGAAAATACAGTCTCTGCTGACCCAACTTGTAGATGAGGGTCAGTTGTAAGGCATTGAACTGTGTCATTACACACTACTTGCTTTGCTAGTGTATTTAGATCACAATGAACTGATCAATCAATGAACTGTCCATGTCCATCTTTGGAGGATGCATGCACTCAAATACTTGGTTTCTATTGGTTGACCTAGCTAACTATAGTTAGGCTACTCATGATGATGTAGTGGTTGACCTAGCTAACTATAGCTAGGCTACTCATGATGATGTATTGGTTGACCTAGCTAACTATAGCTAGGCTACTCATGACGATGTATTGGTTGACCTAGCTAACTATAGCTAAGCTACTCATGATGATGTATTGGTTGACCTAGCTAACTATAGCTAAGCTATTCATGATGATGTATTGGTTGACCTAGCTAACTATAGCTAGGCTACTCATGATGATGTAGTGGTTGACATAGCTAACTATAGCTAGGCTACTCATGATGATGTAGTGGTTGACATAGCTAACTATAGCTAGGCTACTCATGATGATGTATTGGCCTACTCATGATGATGTATTGGTTGACCTAGCTAACTATAGCTAAGCTACTCATGATGATGTATTGGTTGACCTAGCTAACTATAGCTAGGCTACTCATGATGATGTAGTGGTTGACATAGCTAACTATAGCTAGGCTACTCATGATGATGTATTGGCCTACTCATGATGATGTATTGGTTGACCTAGCTAACTATAGCTGGGCTATTCATGATGATGTGTTGGTTGACCTAGCTAACTATAGTTAGGCTACTCATGATGATGTATTGGTTGACCTAGCTAACTATAGCTGGGCTACTCATGATGATGTGTTGGTTGACATAGCTAACTATAGTTAGGCTACTCATGATGATGTGTTGTTTGACCTAGCTAACTATAGTTAGGCTACTCATGATGATGTGTTGGTTGACCTAGCTAACTATAGTTAGGCTACTCATGATGATGTAGTGGTTGACATAGCTAACTATAGCTAGGCTACTCATGATGATGTATTGGTTGACATAGCTAACTATAGCTAGGCTACTCATGATGATGTAGTGGTTGACCTAGCTAACTATAGCTAGGCTACTCGTGACGATGTATTGGTTGACCTAGCTAACTATAGCTAGGCTACTCATGACGATGTATTGGTTGACCTAGCTAACTATAGCTAGGCTACTCATGATGATGTATTGGTTGACCTAGCTAACTATAGCTAAGCTACTCATGATGATGTATTGGTTGACATAGCTAACTATAGCTGGGCTACTCATGATGATGTGTTGGTTGACCTAGCTAACTATAGCTAGGCTACTCATGATGATGTGTTGGTTGACCTAGCTAACTATAGCTAGGCTACTCATGATGATGTAGTGGTTGACATAGCTAACTATAGCTAGGCTACTCATGACGATGTATTGGTTGACCTAGCTAACTATAGCTAGGCTACTCATGATGATGTGATGGTTGACCTAGCTAACTATAGCTAGGCTACTCATGATGATGTGTTGGTTGACCTAGCTAACTATAGCTAGGCTACTCATGACGATGTATTGGTTGACCTAGCTAACTATAGCTAGGCTACTCATGACGATGTATTGGTTGACCTAGCTAACTATAGCTAAGCTACTCATGATGATGTGTTGGTTGACCTAGCTAACTATTGTTAGGCTACTCATGATGATGTGTTGGTTGACATAGCTAACTATAGCTAGGCTACTCATGACGATGTATTGGTTGACCTAGCTAACTATAGCTAGGCTACTCATGATGATGTATTGGCCTACTCATGATGATGTATTGGTTGACCTAGCTAACTATAGCTAAGCTACTCATGATGATGTATTGGTTGACCTAGCTAACTATAGCTAGGCTACTCATGATGATGTAGTGGTTGACATAGCTAACTATAGCTAGGCTACTCATGATGATGTATTGGTTGACCTAGCTAACTATAGCTAAGCTACTCATGATGATGTATTGGTTGACATAGCTAACTATAGCTGGGCTACTCATGATGATGTGTTGGTTGACCTAGCTAACTATAGCTAGGCTACTCATGATGATGTGTTGGTTGACCTAGCTAACTATAGCTAGGCTACTCATGACGATGTATTGGTTGACCTAGCTAACTATAGCTAAGCTACTCATGATGATGTGTTGGTTGACCTAGCTAACTATTGTTAGGCTACTCATGATGATGTGTTGGTTGACATAGCTAACTATAGCTAGGCTACTCATGACGATGTATTGGTTGACCTAGCTAACTATAGCTAGGCTACTCATGATGATGTATTGGCCTACTCATGATGATGTATTGGTTGACCTAGCTAACTATAGCTAAGCTACTCATGATGATGTATTGGTTGACCTAGCTAACTATAGCTAGGCTACTCATGATGATGTAGTGGTTGACATAGCTAACTATAGCTAGGCTACTCATGATGATGTATTGGCCTACTCATGATGATGTATTGGTTGACCTAGCTAACTATAGCTGGGCTACTCATGATGATGTGTTGGTTGACCTAGCTAACTATAGTTAGGCTACTCATGATGATGTATTTGTTGACCTAGCTAACTATAGCTGGGCTACTCATGATGATGTGTTGGTTGACATAGCTAACTATAGCTAGGCTACTCATGACGATGTATTGGTTGACCTAGCTAACTATAGCTAGGCTACTCATGATGATGTATTGGCCTACTCATGATGATGTATTGGTTGACCTAGCTAACTATAGCTAAGCTACTCATGATGATGTATTGGTTGACCTAGCTAACTATAGCTAGGCTACTCATGATGATGTAGTGGTTGACATAGCTAACTATAGCTAGGCTACTCATGATGATGTATTGGCCTACTCATGATGATGTATTGGTTGACCTAGCTAACTATAGCTAAGCTACTCATGATGATGTATTGGTTGACCTAGCTAACTATAGCTAGGCTACTCATGATGATGTAGTGGTTGACATAGCTAACTATAGCTAGGCTACTCATGATGATGTATTGGCCTACTCATGATGATGTATTGGTTGACCTAGCTAACTATAGCTGGGCTATTCATGATGATGTGTTGGTTGACCTAGCTAACTATAGTTAGGCTACTCATGATGATGTATTGGTTGACCTAGCTAACTATAGCTGGGCTACTCATGATGATGTGTTGGTTGACATAGCTAACTATAGTTAGGCTACTCATGATGATGTGTTGTTTGACCTAGCTAACTATAGTTAGGCTACTCATGATGATGTGTTGGTTGACCTAGCTAACTATAGTTAGGCTACTCATGATGATGTAGTGGTTGACATAGCTAACTATAGCTAGGCTACTCATGATGATGTATTGGTTGACATAGCTAACTATAGCTAGGCTACTCATGATGATGTAGTGGTTGACCTAGCTAACTATAGCTAGGCTACTCGTGACGATGTATTGGTTGACCTAGCTAACTATAGCTAGGCTACTCATGACGATGTATTGGTTGACCTAGCTAACTATAGCTAGGCTACTCATGATGATGTATTGGTTGACCTAGCTAACTATAGCTAAGCTACTCATGATGATGTATTGGTTGACATAGCTAACTATAGCTGGGCTACTCATGATGATGTGTTGGTTGACCTAGCTAACTATAGCTAGGCTACTCATGATGATGTGTTGGTTGACCTAGCTAACTATAGCTAGGCTACTCATGATGATGTAGTGGTTGACATAGCTAACTATAGCTAGGCTACTCATGACGATGTATTGGTTGACCTAGCTAACTATAGCTAGGCTACTCATGATGATGTGATGGTTGACCTAGCTAACTATAGCTAGGCTACTCATGATGATGTGTTGGTTGACCTAGCTAACTATAGCTAGGCTACTCATGACGATGTATTGGTTGACCTAGCTAACTATAGCTAGGCTACTCATGACGATGTATTGGTTGACCTAGCTAACTATAGCTAAGCTACTCATGATGATGTGTTGGTTGACCTAGCTAACTATTGTTAGGCTACTCATGATGATGTGTTGGTTGACATAGCTAACTATAGCTAGGCTACTCATGACGATGTATTGGTTGACCTAGCTAACTATAGCTAGGCTACTCATGATGATGTATTGGCCTACTCATGATGATGTATTGGTTGACCTAGCTAACTATAGCTAAGCTACTCATGATGATGTATTGGTTGACCTAGCTAACTATAGCTAGGCTACTCATGATGATGTAGTGGTTGACATAGCTAACTATAGCTAGGCTACTCATGATGATGTATTGGTTGACCTAGCTAACTATAGCTAAGCTACTCATGATGATGTATTGGTTGACATAGCTAACTATAGCTGGGCTACTCATGATGATGTGTTGGTTGACCTAGCTAACTATAGCTAGGCTACTCATGATGATGTGTTGGTTGACCTAGCTAACTATAGCTAGGCTACTCATGACGATGTATTGGTTGACCTAGCTAACTATAGCTAAGCTACTCATGATGATGTGTTGGTTGACCTAGCTAACTATTGTTAGGCTACTCATGATGATGTGTTGGTTGACATAGCTAACTATAGCTAGGCTACTCATGACGATGTATTGGTTGACCTAGCTAACTATAGCTAGGCTACTCATGATGATGTATTGGCCTACTCATGATGATGTATTGGTTGACCTAGCTAACTATAGCTAAGCTACTCATGATGATGTATTGGTTGACCTAGCTAACTATAGCTAGGCTACTCATGATGATGTAGTGGTTGACATAGCTAACTATAGCTAGGCTACTCATGATGATGTATTGGCCTACTCATGATGATGTATTGGTTGACCTAGCTAACTATAGCTGGGCTACTCATGATGATGTGTTGGTTGACCTAGCTAACTATAGTTAGGCTACTCATGATGATGTATTGGTTGACCTAGCTAACTATAGCTGGGCTACTCATGATGATGTGTTGGTTGACATAGCTAACTATAGCTAGGCTACTCATGACGATGTATTGGTTGACCTAGCTAACTATAGCTAGGCTACTCATGATGATGTATTGGCCTACTCATGATGATGTATTGGTTGACCTAGCTAACTATAGCTAAGCTACTCATGATGATGTATTGGTTGACCTAGCTAACTATAGCTAGGCTACTCATGATGATGTAGTGGTTGACATAGCTAACTATAGCTAGGCTACTCATGATGATGTATTGGCCTACTCATGATGATGTATTGGTTGACCTAGCTAACTATAGCTGGGCTACTCATGATGATGTGTTGGTTGACCTAGCTAACTATAGTTAGGCTACTCATGATGATGTATTGGTTGACCTAGCTAACTATAGCTGGGCTACTCATGATGATGTGTTGGTTGACATAGCTAACTATAGTTAGGCTACTCATGATGATGTGTTGGTTGACCTAGCTAACTATAGTTAGG
The DNA here is from genome assembly GCF_905237065.1 of Salmo salar. Lineage (NCBI taxonomy): Eukaryota > Metazoa > Chordata > Actinopteri > Salmoniformes > Salmonidae > Salmo > Salmo salar. The sequence continues at coordinate 39,124,322 of NC_059466.1, read as the reverse complement.
CTACTCATGATGATGTGTTGGTTGACCTAGCTAACTATAGTTAGGCTACTCATGATGATGTAGTGGTTGACATAGCTAACTATAGCTAGGCTACTCATGATGATGTATTGGTTGACATAGCTAACTATAGCTAGGCTACTCATGATGATGTAGTGGTTGACCTAGCTAACTATAGCTAGGCTACTCGTGACGATGTATTGGTTGACCTAGCTAACTATAGCTAGGCTACTCATGACGATGTATTGGTTGACCTAGCTAACTATAGCTAGGCTACTCATGACGATGTATTGGTTGACCTAGCTAACTATAGCTAAGCTACTCATGATGATGTATTGGTTGACATAGCTAACTATAGCTGGGCTACTCATGATGATGTGTTGGTTGACCTAGCTAACTATAGCTAGGCTACTCATGACGATGTATTGGTTGACCTAGCTAACTATTGTTAGGCTACTCATGATGATGTGTTGGTTGACCTAGCTAACTATAGCTAGGCTACTCATGATGATGTAGTGGTTGACATAGCTAACTATAGCTAGGCTACTCATGACGATGTATTGGTTGACCTAGCTAACTATAGCTAGGCTACTCATGATGATGTGTTGGTTGACCTAGCTAACTATAGCTAGGCTACTCATGATGATGTGTTGGTTGACCTAGCTAACTATAGCTAGGCTACTCATGACGATGTATTGGTTGACCTAGCTAACTATAGCTAGGCTACTCATGACGGTGTATTGGTTGACCTAGCTAACTATAGCTAAGCTACTCATGATGATGTGTTGGTTGACCTAGCTAACTATTGTTAGGCTACTCATGATGATGTGTTGGTTGACATAGCTAACTATAGCTAGGCTACTCATGACGATGTATTGGTTGACCTAGCTAACTATAGCTAGGCTACTCATGACGATGTATTGGTTGACCTAGCTTACTATAGCTAAGCTACTCATGATGATGTGTTGGTTGACCTAGCTAACTATTGTTAGGCTACTCATGATGATGTGTTGGTTGACCTAGCTAACTATAGCTAGGCTACTCATGATGATGTGTTGGTTGACCTAGCTAACTATTGTTAGCCTACTCATGATGATGTGTTGGTTGACCTAGCTAACTATAGCTAGGCTACTCATGATGATGTGTTGGTTGACCTAGCTAACTATTGTTAGGCTACTCATGATGATGTATTGGTTGACCTAGCTAACTATAGCTAGGCTACTCATGATGATGTATTGGTTGACCTAGCTAACTATAGCTAGGCTACTCATGATGATGTATTGGTTGACCTAGCTAACTATAGCTAGGCTACTCATGATGATGTATTGGTTGACCTAGCTAACTATTGTTAGGCTACTCATGATGATGTATTGGTTGACCTAGCTAACTATAGCTAGGCTACTCATGATGATGTATTGGTTGACCTAGCTAACTATAGCTAGGCTACTCATGATGATGTATTGGTTGACCTAGCTAACTATAGCTAAGCTACTCATGATGATGTGTTGGTTGACCTAGCTAACTATAGCTAGGCTACTCATGATGATGTATTGGTTGACCTAGCTAACTATTGTTAGGCTACTCATGATGATGTGTTGGTTGACCTAGCTAACTATAGCTAGGCTACTCATGATGATGTATTGGTTGACCTAGCTAACTATAGCTAGGCTACTCATGATGATGTATTGGTTGACCTAGCTAACTATAGCTAAGCTACTCATGATGATGTGTTGGTTGACCTAGCTAACTATAGCTAAGCTACTCATGATGATGTGTTGGTTGACCTAGCTAACTATAGCTAAGCTACTCATGATGATGTATTGGTTGACCTAGCTAACTATAGCTAGGCTACTCATGATGATGTGTTGGTTGACCTAGCTAACTATAGCTAAGCTACTCATGATGATGTGTTGGTTGACCTAGCTAACTATAGCTAAGCTACTCATGATGATGTGTTGGTTGACCTAGCTAACTATTGTTAGGCTACTCATGACGATGTATTGGTTGACCTAGCTAACTATAGCTAAGCTACTCATGATGATGTGTTGGTTGACCTAGCTAACTATAGCTAAGCTACTCATGATGATGTGTTGGTTGACCTAGCTAACTATAGCTAAGCTACTCATGATGATGTATTGGTTGACCTAGCTAACTATAGCTAAGCTACTCATGATGATGTGTTGGTTGTTTGTTTTTTGCTTTTGAAGCACTTTGAGATTCTTTTGAAAAGCGCTACAGAAATGTAATAATACATTATTAATTAATTAGCTGCCTGTAAGTTACTGACAAGTTCACGGCAACCCCTTCCTTTACATTGTGTGTGTGTGTCACCATCTGTTTGTGATAGACAGGAGACAGTTAGAGGGATGCTGTCTCACCTCTGTCACTGGCAGCTGCTGTGTGTGTGTGTGTGTGTGTGTGTGTGTGTGTGTGTGTGTGTGTGTGTGTGTGTGTGTGTGTGTGTGTGTGTGTGTCAGAGGACTCAGTGGGCCATACTCAGCCCTGTAACTGCCACCATGTGGTGACACATATCATTTAAAACAAATTGATTTATACCCCCCTTCCTCTTTCTCTTCCTTTTGAGTTCTCTATTCTCTTCTTCTCTCTCTCTCCCTCACTCCTTCCCAACCACTCTAATTACTCCAATCACCCTCTCTCTCTCGCTTATTTAATTTAGGTAAAGTAAAGGTTTCTAAATGGTATGAAGTCAAGTCCATGTTACATAGTCCATGTTACATAGTCCATGTTACATAGTCCATGTTACAGAGTCCACGTTACAGAGTCCACACGTTACAGAGTCCACACGTTTTATAGTCCACGTTTTATAGTCAGGATCAAGTAAGCATGACGGCTACAGTTAGTGGTGAACACTACCTCTTCTCCTCCACTCCTCTTCTCCTCCCCTCCTCTCATCCTCTCCTCCTCTCATCTGCTCCTCCTCTCCTCCTGTCTTCTCTCCTCTCCTGTCCCCTGAGTAAACCATAAAACAGACAGCTTTATATGTCTGTGTCTCTAAGTGATTTTTAATCGACTGCTTTGTCTGGGACTCTTCCCATGGGCTGGTGTGTGTGGTGGTGGGTATGAATGGTACTGGTCATTTATAGTATATACACGCGTGTGCGTTTGAATGTGTGTGTGACCTGCTGGATATTTGTCATGGGGTTGATAATGTCACGCCTGGTGGAATATGGAGCTGTCATTAGATTAGGGATTAGTAGGCTGAGATGGTTATTATGGTAAACCCAGAGGCTGGGAGAGCACAGATGGTTATTATGGTAAACCCAGAGGCTGGGAGAGCACAGATGGTTATTATGGTAAACCCAGAGGCTGGGAGAGCACAGATGGTTATTATGGTAAACCCAGAGGCTGGGAGAGCACAGATGGTTATTATGGTAAACCCAGAGGCTGGGAGAGCACAGATGGTTATTATGGTAAACCCAGAGGCTGGGAGAGCACAGATGGTTATTATGGTAAACCCAGAGGCTGGGAGAGCACAGATGGTTATTATGGTAAACTCAGAGGCTGGGAGAGCACAGATGGTTATTATGGTAAACCCAGAGGCTGGGAGAACACAGATGGAATACAACCACCTTATCAAAACAAACACCTTTTAAGAGCAGCCACTCTAACAAGAGGCCCACGAACTCACGCACACGCACATATATAAGGAAGGAAGGAAGGATTCGCACAGGCATTTATACATTCAGCATCACTCCGTCAAGGGAAATATTATATTCTACATATATTTCAGGATGTTTTGTATACCTGGAAATAATCAGAATTAATGTAAACATTAGTTTTGAAAACATAGTTTGTCCAAAAAAAGTGTTCTCTTTATACAATTTACCTCGGGTATGGGGTAAGTTGAGCCGCAGTACTGGGTAAGTTAAGCATCCTACAAATTTCTGTACTGAATGAAATATTATCACTACCATTTTAAAACCATCTCTATCTTTATTTCCCAAACACAATTCAACACAATCACAATCGCTTTTGGTCTTTTAATCATTTTAAGCATATTTTAAAACCTAACAAACACTTTGTACTTTTTTACTTAAACATTTTAACAATGGCCAGGCCCTGTTGTTACCTCATATCCCAGCACTAATGCCTTGCATTACGCCTGGCAAGAAAACACTTGTCACGTCCGGACCCTTGTAAGAGGTCATTTTCCATAGTAGAGTGGTCAGGGCGTGACAGGTGGGTGTTTTGGGTGGTTTTGGGTTTTCTGGTTATATGTGGAAGAGCAGCTCCGTCTTGCCGAGGATTTCTATTTCTATGTTTTGTTTTCTATGTTTTGGCCGGGTATGGTTTCCAATCAGAGGCAGGTGTCTATCGTTGTCTCTGATTGGAAGCCATACTTAGGCAGCCTGTTTTTCCTTTGGGTTTTGTGGGTAGTTGTTTTCCGTTTTGTCAGTGTACCTCACGGAACTGTTGGCTGTCGTTTTTGTTATTTTGGTTCAAGTGTTTTCATTAATAAAGGAAATATGAGCACTTTACAATCTGCACCTTGGTCCCCTTTCGACGACCCTTGTGAAAACACTTCAATTTGCTCAACTTGCCATTGGCTCAACCATTGGCTCAACATACCAGAAGGCCATTTGCCCAACCTGGCCCAAGGCAAACATTTTGACTATATATTTTGACAGCTACAAGGATGCACTTACATGCTAGGTTTATCTCATATTGAGACCCCAACTGATGTATAGAACAATCTTAAAATGATGTACTTTGGTTTAGATACAATCATCATGAAACATCTAACACAATACATGTATAGGGTGAAAATCTATGGTGAAAATGTATTTTTTGGACCTAACTTGCTGACCACTTTTTCCTTGTGGTTTCTTCCTTCACAGACTCCATGAAATGATAACATCTCCCTAAATATTTGGTCACATGATTCATTTTGTGTATGGTTTCCTAGAAAGAAGGGTGGTTTAACTTACCCCTTTGGCTCAACTTCCCCCACTCTCCCCTACTGTAGTTCAACAGCACAGAATATCACAAGGCACACACAAACAAATACCCACAAGTCACTCAAGTCTCTCTCTCTCTTCCCTCTCTCTTTTCCTCTCTCTTTTCCTCTCTCTCCCTGTCACTCTCTCTTCCCTCTCTCTTTTTCTCTCTCTCTGTCACTCTCTCTTCCCTCTCTCTTTTTCTCTCCCTCTCTGTCACTCTCTCTTCCCTCTCTCTCTTGCTCTCTTTTTCTCCCTCTTCCCTCTCTCTCTTTCCCAGCTGTGGAGGAGGAGAGATAAGTCCTAACTTTGTTTTGACACTTTTGATTAAGGACCATTGAAGGAACACCTGTATGGTGGAGGGGAACAATGGCGGCGGGCCCAGGGAGAGATTGATTTTGGGCATTAGAGAAGCAGCCTTTGTCTAAAGCCACGGGCCTCTTTGTTATGCTAACCAGCCATGGAAGATTTCCAATTCAATTTCACCTGAACGCTGGTCAGCCGCTCACTCCATTGTATTCTTTCCCTTGAGCCCACTGCCACCCCCATCTCTCCCCTGTCATCTCTCAAACTGCAATTTAGCAGCTCATGCAGCGGCGGTGGGAGTGGTGTGTGTGTGTGTGTGTGTGTGTGTGTGTGTGTATTTTCCCGTGTGTTTGTGTGTGAGTGACGGGCGGGTGGATGGGTACTCCTGCCATAAAATTCCCTGTGTCCTGTCCTTGTGTGTGAGGTGGGCTGAGGAAGAGAGAAGGAGGAGAGAAGGAGGAGAGGATCACATTCAAATGGGATGATATTCATTATCCTAATCCTGCTGTCTGTCTGTAGATTTGTAGCCTGTCTGTCTCTGGAGAAGTCATTCCAGGTAGACAGGTGTGATGTCAGACAGAGAATTGTAACTATAGAACTGAAATGAAAGCCTTCTAATTCTACAGAATGCCCACAAACAAGCCTCTCTCTCTCTCTCTCTCTCTCTCTCTCTCTCTCTCTCTCTCTCTCTCTCTCTCTCTCTCTCTGTTTGATTTGATTTCTCCTCCTAAATTTCCGTAATAATTAAAGAGAGAAAACTAATTAAGTTCGAAAAGCATTCTGAATCACATGATTCCATCAGCCCAGCAGAGTGTGACGCTGCTAAAATAGTACAATCATCAAGCATAATGGATGACCAAGAACACGTTCTATTCTTCCATTGTCACTGTGGAGGGTTAGGGGGAGCATTGTGTTGCTTCAACACTGCACGAGCTCCGATCTTAATACAATCTCTATACCACACTGCCTGCTATTCCCTTTTCAATTATCAGCTGCTTTATTAAGGGGAATATTCAATTAACAGGGTATTTTATCTGAAAAATAAAGATATTTGAATTATGATTCATCAATCATAGTGTATATGTATGTATTCTAGACCTATATGTATGCATGTGTGAGCAAACCAATGCACTGTACACAGAAGTCTTTCTGATAACTTACTAATAAACCAGTCATATTCCTGTCATCTATGACATTGTTGTTACCAGTCACACTATTTATTGACGTCATTAGTATTTTTCATTTGTTCAGAAGTAAGTGATTTGTTGTTGGTTGTTTGTGACCCTAATAGGTCTCTGTTCAGTTCTACGGCTCATTATCACTCCCCTATAGAGAGAGAAAGATCTAATCCTGGCCTAGACAGAAGAGATACAACACTACTGTATATATTAGCTTGTTAGTTAGTGTGAGGCTTGTTATTTTACCATATGAGTGACGATCACACTTGTTTGATCAGGAATCAATGTGTCGCTGTTCAGAGCACTTTGCTAGAGGGAACACAGACTAGAAATAGTTTTATAGTCGGGTTTTTAGGGGCATTTTTGAGGCAGTGTTGTGTTATGTTTCTATATGAACTCTGTAGCCTGCTGGGATCCCACAGGCATCTCACTCACCCCCTTACTGATCACTTTCAACCAAGGAGGATAAATAAGCTTTAAGCACCAGCTGTCAGAGCAGCTCACAGATCACTGCACCTGTACATGGCCCATCTGTAAACAGCCCATCTATCTACCTACCTCATCCCCATACTGTATTTATTTATTTATCTTGCTCCTTTGCACCCCAGTATCTCTACTTGCACATTCATCTTCTGCACATCTACCATTCCAGTGTTTAATTGCTATATTGTAATTACTTCGCCACCATGGCCTATTTATTGCCTTATCTCCCTTATCTTACCTCATTTGCACTCACTGTATATAGACTTTTTGTTTTCTTTTGTTCTACTGTATTATTGACTGTATGTTTTGTTTATTCCATGTGTAACTCTGTGTTGTTGTATGTGTCGAATTGCTATGCTTTATCTTGGCCAGGTCGCAGTTGTAAATGAGAACTTGTTCTCAACTAGCCTACCTGGTTAAATAAAGGACTTGTTCTCAACTAGCCTACCTGGTTAAATAATGATGAAATAAAAAATAAAATAAGCTGTTGGGCCTAAGGTTTTGGTGAGGCCCAACAGGCAGACCCCAACCCCCCACCCCCCAATATGCTTGTGAAGGGTATTTTTAAAACAAGTTATAATTCCACAGCTGTATATCTGAGGTCGGAGCAGGAAATCCTTGGGCAACTTCCCAGATTAGATTTTTTGGTCTTTCTCTCTCATCCGCCCTCTTTCTCCCACTCCCCATCTCCCTCTCCGCCCCTACAATTTTCATTCTAACCTCCCTGTTTCTCTCTCTCGTTGCCTGGGGGCTGCTTATTTTGGTTGAAATACCGCCCTCGAGCATAGCTGCCAGATTCCACCACCCTATTTCTCCCCCCTGCCATTTAGACAAACCATTCTGATGATGTGACAGTTTCATTCTCCTGCTAAAATCTCTTTTTGGAAACCAGTGTTGTTTGACACATTATGGAAGCATTTCAGATTCCCTCCTTCGGATTCCTAATTCCATCCCAGGGAAGAGGCTGGCAAGGGCTGTTAATACTTGGCACAAGCAGGAAGGAAAGGAAGACTGCCTCTATTTAACCATCTCCCTCTCTGTATCTCTCCTCTCATACACTCAGTTTGTGTACTTCCACTTCGGTGAAACAGATTTCATGTCATTGTACTTAACTATACACATATTTAACGGGGTTGGGGTCAATTCCATTTAAATTCCAGTCAATTCAGAATGTAAACCTCATTGAACAACATCGAAGATCATTTGAATTGGAATTGGAATTTCAGTGTAGCTGAATTGGAATAGAATTGACCCCAACCCTGATATTTACGCTGACCTGTCCGTGTGTGTGTGTGTGTGTGTTTGTGTGTATGTAGCAGAGGTTAATCTGTGCTCTCTTGTAACCTAATTTGACCTTTATAACTCATGTGCTTGTTTCTCTCCATCCATCTCTCTCTCTTCACTTTCTCTCTTTTTCCTCTCTCACCCTCCCTCACCTCCTTCCCTCCATCTCTCTCCCTTCCATCGCTCTACATCCGTCTCTCTGGGTCTGTTTGTCACAATGGCTTAGCCTTGGCAGGATAGATTTGTCCTCCCACAGATTACTCCTGCCTTTGTGTGTTTCATTCAAACAGTGTTAGTGCTGCTGATACACACTATTCATCCTGGGTTAGCCACATTTGTTTATTATATTGATCTGGTTCTTCATTTCCTGTTTATCTATCCGTCACATTTATCCACTCACATACAAATGCTTTATTCACTAAAACCCATTTATTGATTCAAATCTTAATCATTACACAGTATATATATATATATATATATATATATATGTATGTATGAACAGTGTATAGCGTAAGCAGACTACACACATGCGAGTATAAGTGTGAGTTTGTTTCCCGTCATGCAGTTCCTCCCAGTGTGTGTGTGTGTGTGTGTGTGTGTGTGTGTGTGTGTGTGTGTGTGTGTGTCCCAGTGTTAAAGGGGAACTGCACCCGCTGATTTGGCCTCGTTTTTTGGCTTGCTCCTCAAGAAATGCTGGCGGCAATGACAGAAGCCAAACGTGAGTTGGCTTGGGGGTGTGGTTTGTTTTGGCCATTTTCTTGCCACCACCAAGGTACACCCATCTGTCAGAGCCTTGCCGGCAGCTGTTTATCCCCACTCAATCACATTGATTTTTGGAGGTGGCTAAACCATTGCAATCACATTGCTGGACATGTTATGACACCTCCTTCTGGTAGGTCTCGGCATCCCTTCATGACCAGCGGATCAGTCTGGAACCCAACTGTACACTTTATCTAACAGAAAAACATCCCTCAATTATAAACATACCTCGAGAAATAACGTTATACAGACTGACTGGCTCCAGATTTGAATCGTTTCAGGCTGGTGACGCGGTTACACTATGCAACCAACTGTGACATGTTTTGCTATGGCCCTGGGTTGGTTTGAGTTTGTTGCTGCTAGTTAGCACACTTGTAATCAGACATGAGTTAGCTAGTACCACCATAACTGCATCCAATATTTATTTATGCCCTAGACATGGGTTGCACCTCCGAGGCTAATGTGACTGTTTCATCTAATTACACTAACTTAGAGTGGCATGGAAATACGATGATATTGCTAAAATAATTAGTAGGAAACAACTTTGCTAAATGATGATGTTGTCAAATGTACTTTAGAGAGATGACAATGTTGCCATTACTGTTACAAGCAAAGTTAATCAAAAATAGCTAGCTAATGTTAGCTAGCTAAAATACGGTGGTCCACTCAATCTCAGTTAGCTGGCTAAGGTCATACAGCATCTAAAGTAAATCTGGCAACATCACAATCACCACAAAAGGTTTTCCCACTAAATATTTGTCTTCTTTTGAAATGTTATTGTGTTTCTAATCCAAGTAGCTAGGTAGCTAGCTAGCTAGCTAGCAAGCTAACATCAGCTATGCTAGTGATGATAGTGATAATGATTATCAAATATACATAACCAGATACATAACCAGCAGTCTATGGTCTAGCTACCAGTATACTCACCACCACCGTGGACCAATGAACTCCAACCACCTATTCTGCAAGATAGGGTTCTTTGGCAGGTCATGCAAACCAAAGTTGGCCATATTGCTAGGGCTTTTGAGTCTCAATCGACCGTGACTAGTGGTAAAAAAACAGGTGGGCATTTTTCTGCAAAAGATGGGTAAACTGTCCCGCAAAAACAAAAAAAAGTTGGTAAACGCAACTACACCACTGGCCGTGACCTTTGAACGCATTGGGGGGCGAGAAAACAACGGAGCCCCATTCAATGAAGGGAAACAAAGCGGGTGGAGGAGAGATTTGCACGTGGACCTTGGCAAAAGGGTGCTTTATAATTTTAATCCAAACCCAACCTTCATTTACCTCATGACCCACTGAGGTTTCAGACAAGACTGACTTTATGACCAAAAGTATCCTATTTACACTTTCTAGTCAATATTTAAACTAGAATAAATGTTTTTGACTTATATCAATGCCACATATGTCATTTTCAAAGGGATTCGTTGGTTTTTATGGGCAGTTGCTCTTTAACGAGCAGACAGAGCAGTCAGACAGAGCAGTCAGACAGAGCAGTCAGACAGAGCAGTTATACAGAGCAGTTAGACAGAGCAGTCAGACAGAGCAGTCAGCGATGGAGGGGTGAAGGGAGAGGGAGACAAGGGAAGGGTGTGTGGATGCGGGAGCAGGGGAGAGGAAAGGGAGGAGGTGGGAGGGGGAGAGAAGGGGGAGGGGGAGAGGAGGTGGTGGAGGGAAAGGGAGGAGTAGGGGGAGGGGAGGGTGAGACGGGGGGAGGTTGTTGTAAACACAGTAGTGTGTATGTTGACACGTTTAGCCTCGATAACAACTGTTGAGGAGCGAGAGCAGATAGCTGTGAAGTTGAGACTGCTGGGTCTTACAGCTTACATTTCACCCATGGATGAACCTCTGCTAGTTTTCTAATGACTCTCACACACCTCTTACCCTCTCTCTCACTCTGTCTCTCTCACACTCACTCCATCATCTCCTCATCCCTGTCACTAACGGCACGCAACCCCAGAGAGAGAGAATGAATAGGAAGAGAGAGAGAGAATGAATAGGAAGAGAGAGAGAGTCAGAGGTACAGAGAGGAATAGAGAGGGAGATACGGTGAATCATACACCAGATGTGAGTTATTGTGGACTGATATTCATTTTAACACCTTACTGTCAATCTCTACCTCTCTTCCTTTCTCCTTATATCCCTCTCTCCCTCCCACTCTTTCCCTCCCACTCTCTCCCTCCGACTCTCTCCCTCCCACTCTCTCCCTCCCACTCTCTCCCTCCCACTCTCTCCCTCCGACTCTCTCCCTCCCACTCTCTCCCTCCCACTCTCTCCCTCCGACTCTCTCCCTCCCACTCTCTCCCTCCGACTCTCTCCCTCCGACTCTCTCCCTCCCACTCTCTCCCTCCGACTCTCTCCCTCCCACTCTCTCCCTCCGACTCTCTCCCTCCGACTCTCTCTTTCCCACTCTCTCCCTCCGACTCTCTCTTTCCCACTCTCTCCCTCCCACTCTCTCCCTCCGACTCTCTCCCTCCCACTCTCTCCCTCCGACTCTCTCCCTCCGACTCTCTCTTTCCCACTCTCTCCCTCCGACTCTCTCTTTCCCACTCTCTCCCTCCGACTCTCTCCCTCCCACTCTCTCCCTCCCACTCTCTCCCTCCCACTCTCTCCCTCCGACTCTCTCCCTCCGACTCTCTCCCTCCCACTCTCTCCCTCCCACTCTCTCCCTCCGACTCTCTCCCTCCGACTCTCTCTTTCCCACTCTCTCCCTCCGACTCTCTCTTTCCCACTCTCTCCCTCCGACTCTCTCCCTCCCACTCTCTCCCTCCCACTCTCTCCCTCCCACTCTCTCCCTCCCACTCTCTCCCTCCGACTCTCTCCCTCCGACTCTCTCCCTCCGACTCTCTCCCTCCGACTCTCTCCCTCCGACTCTCTCTTTCCCACTCTCTCCCTCCGACTCTCTCTTTCCCACTCTCTCCCTCCGACTCTCTCCCTCCCACTCTCTCCCTCCGACTCTCTCTTTCCCACTCTCTCCCTCCGACTCTCTCCCTCCGACTCTCTCCCTCCGACTCTCTCCCTCCCACTCTCTCCCTCCCACTCTCTCCCTCCGACTCTCTCTTTCCCACTCTCTCCCTCCGACTCTCTCTTTCCCACTCTCTCCCTCCGACTCTCTCCCTCCCACTCTCTCCCTCCAACTCTCATTCTCACTGCATCCCTCTCTCATCCACTCCTTTGGATATGTCATAGAGCAGGGCTCTCCAACCATGTTCCTGGAGAGCTACCCTCCTGTAGGTTTTCACTCCAACCATGTTCCTGGAGAGCTATCCTCCTGTAGGTTTTCACTCTAACCCTGTTCCTGGAGAGATATCCTCCTGTAGGCTTTCACTCCAACCCTGTTCCTGGAGAGATATCCTCCTGTAGGTTTTCACTCCAACCATGTTCCTGGAGAGCTATCCTCCTGTAGGTTTTCACTCCAACCCTGTTCCTGGAGAGATATCCTCCTGTAGGTTTTCACTCCAACCCTGTTCCTGGAGAGATATCCTCCTGTAGGTTTTCACTCCAACCCTGTTCCTGGAAAGCTATCCTCCTGTTGGTTTTCACTCCAACCCTGTTCCTGGAGAGCTATCCTTCTGTAGGGTTTTCGTCAGGTGTGCTAGATTAGGGTTGGAGGGATAACCTCTCTGGGCTAGGTGGGACGCTTACGTCCCACCTAATCAACAGCCAGTTGAACCCCGTGGCGCGTTATTCAAATACCTTAGAAATGCTATTACTTCAATTTCTCAAACATATGACTATTTTACACCATTTTAAAGACAAGACTCTCGTTAATCTAACCACACTGTCCGATTTCAAAAAGGCTTTACAACGAAAGCAAAACATTAGATTATGTCAGCAGAGTACCCAACCATAAATAATCAGACACCCATTTTTCAAGCTAGCATATAATGTCACATAAACCCAAACCACAGCTAAATGCAGCACTAACCTTTGATCTTCATCAGATGACAATCTTAGGACATTATGTTATACAATACATGCATGTCTGTTCAATCAAGTTCATATTCATATAAAAAAAACAGCTTTTTACATTAGCAGGTGACTAGCATGTGACTAGCATTCCCACCGAACACTTCCGGTGAATTTACTAAATTACTCACGATAAACGTTCACAAAAAAACATAACAAATATTTTAAGAATTATAGATACAGAACTCCTATATGCACTCGATATGTCCGATTTTAAAATAGCTTTTCGGTGAAAGCACATTTTGCAATATTCTAAGTAGATAGCCCGGCATCACAGGGCTAGCTATTTAGACACCCAGCAAGTTTAGCACTCACCAAAGTCAAATTTACTATAAGAAAAATGTTATTACCTTTGCTGTTCTTCGTCAGAATGCACTCCCAGGACTTCTACTTCAATAACAAATGTTGGTTTGGTCCCAAATAATCCATTGTAATATCCAAATAGCGGCGTTTTGTTCGTGCGTTCAAGACACTATCCGAAAGGGTAAATAAGGGTGACGAGCACGGCGCATTTCGTGACAAAAAAATTCTAAATATTCCATTACCGTACTTCGAAGCATGTCAACCGCTGTTTAAAATCAATTTTTATGCCATTTTTCTCGTAAAAAAGCGATAATATTCCGACCAGGAAGCGTGTATACGTCTCGTGCCCTCGTGCACAAGCCTGAGTCTCAGAGTACTCTGACCGGCCACTATCCAAACGCGATAATGGGTTTCAGCCTGGGGCTGCCTCGATATCATTTAGCTTTTTCCCGGGCTCTGAGAGCCTATGGGAGCCGTAGGAAGTGTCACGTTACAGCAAAGATCCTCAGTCTTCAATAAACAGAGACAAGAAGAACAAGATCTTGTCAGAGAGGGCACTTCCTGTAAGGAATCTTCTCAGGTTTTTGCCTGCCATATGAGTTCTGTTATACTCACAGACACCATTCAAACAGTTTTAGAAACTTTAGGGTGTTTTCTATCCAAAGCCAATAATTATATGCATATTCTAGTTTCTGGGCAGGAGTAGTAACCAGATTCAATCGGGTACGTTTTTTATCCGGCCGTGTCAATACTGCCCCCTAGTCCTAACAGGATAACCTACAGGAGGATAGCTCTCCAGGAACAGGGTTGGAGGGATAACCTACAGGACAGTAGCTCTCCAGGAACAGGGTTGAAGGGATAACCTACAGGAGGATAGCTCTCCAGGAACAGGGTTGGAGAGATAACCTACAGGACAGTAGCTCTCCAGGAACAGGGTTGGAGGGATAACCTACAGGAGGATAGCTCTCCAGGAACAGGGTTGGAGGGATAACCTACAGGACAGTAGCTCTCCAGGAACAGGGTTGGAGAGATAACCTACAGGACAGTAGCTCTCCAGGAACAGGGTTGGAGGGATAACCTACAGGAGGATAGCTCTCCAGGAACAGGGTTGGAGGGATAACCTACAGAACAGTAGCTCTCCAGGAACAGGGTTGGAGGGATAACCTACAGGACAGTAGCTCTCCAGGAACAGGGTTGGAGGGATAACCTACAGGACGGTAGCTCTCCAGGAACAGGGTTGGAGGGATAACCGACAGGAGGATAGCTCTCCAGGAACAGGGTTGGAGGGATAACCTACAGGACAGTAGCTCTCCAGGAACAAGGTTGGAGAGATAACCTACAGGAGGATAGCTCTCCAGGAACAGGGTTGGAGTGATAACCTACAGGAGGATAGCTCTCCAGGAACAGGGTTGGAGGGATAACCTACAGGAGGATAGCTCTCCAGGAACAGGGTTGGAGGGATAACCTACAGGAGGATAGCTCTCCAGGAACAGGGTTGGAGAGATAACCTACAGGACAGTAACTCTCCAGGAACAGGGTTGGAGAGATAACCTACAGGACAGTAACTCTCCAGGAACAGGGTTGGAGAGATAACCTACAGGAGGATAGCTCTCCAGGAACAGGGTTGGAGTGATAACCTACAGGAGGATAGCTCTCCAGGAACAGGGTTGGAGGGATAACCTACAGGAGGATAGCTCTCCAGGAACAGGGTTGGATGGATAATCTACAGTAGGATAGCTCTCCAGGAACAGGGTTGGAGGGATAACCTACAGGACAGTAACTCTCCAGGAACAGGGTTGGAGAGCCCTGTCATAGAGAGTTCAAAACGAAAGGGGGGTTCCATAGGGATTAGGGCCCCTGGCTGTCGTGGTAACCTAATTGGCATGTTTTTCCAGGCTGGTGTTATTATGGTCTGTCCAGTACACTGCCTGCGCCTCATTACACTGACCCACCATACTGCTCTGAGTGGGCTGTCACTTCTGTTGCTCTACTCCTCCTTTTCTCATCCTTTACTCCTGTCAGGGACACTCTGTTAGACTGCCTGATTACTGCAGTTGGATCTAGAGGTGTGTGTGTGTGTGTGTGTGTGTGTGTGTGTGTGTGTGTGTGTGTGTGTGTGTGTGTGTGTGTGTGTGTGTGTGTGTGTGTCCTCTCTTGCTGTAAACCAGTTGGTTTAACGAGGCAGGCTCCTATCCGACTGAGCATGTAAACACTAATTGGGAAATGCTTTAAATAATTTCTAATTAGTACAAGTGTGGTAATAATTGGCTGGGTAATCTTAGGATTCATTAGCAGTGCTGTTTGTTTGTGTGTGTGTGTGTGTGTGTGTGTGTGTGTGTGTGTGTGTGTGTGTGTGTGCTTGAATAGACCCTGGGCCTTGCAGCTTGCTAATGGACCCCCAGCCTCTCAAGAAGGTCTCTGGGAGAGGGAAGCCCAGACAGAAGCATCTTTGTTGGGCTTGTCGTTCTGTGGGTGGCCTCTCTGCCTGGAGACCCTCATTTGTTTCACAGTGGGCACCCGCCCCCATGACCCTCACCTCATTTAACATTCCTCCGCCTCTACCCCATCCAGCTCTTTTCCAACCCCCTCACCCCACTCCCACCCTTCCCTTTTTCCAGCTAAACAACACATTTTATTTTGCTGCAACCCAATTTGCACCCCATCCTCCCCACTCCTGCTCTCTCTGCTTTTATCATACATCCTTCCTGCTCTCTCCCTCCTTCCATCTATCCCCTTCACCCTCTTCTTCCCTCCTCCAGCCTCCTTCTCTCTCTGTCTCTCTCTCGTTCTCTATCAGTAGAGGTGGAGGTGAGGTAGCGTTGGGCTCTTGAGTTGTCTACATCCATCCACCTGGCCCACCCTCTAATTACTTCATTGTTTCCTCTGAAAAGAAAAGAACGAGGGAGGGAGGAAGGGAGGGAGGGCGGAAGGAAGGAAGGAAATAAAGAGCAGGAGGGGTCTGACCACTTGTTGCCTCAAGCTTTATAAACACCCTTTTATTGAATTGTCCGGAGCATGTGCCTGGAGCAATGAGATGTTTAGGATTCAGTTTGCCAGGAATTTTTATTTTTTACAATTATTCACCTGGTTATTTATTTACTATCACTTTATCCTATGTACCCTACTCCTGTTAACTCCTAGAGTGGGGTTCAGTACATGTTCCCATTGTTGTATGTCAGTAATGTATATCTATAAGGTTACTACTAGTCCCCTGGCTTAGTTACTGACGTTTAGTGGGCCGGTGCAAGACTATGCCCTTTCACTTTTTTCATTCTCTATTCCCTCATCCCTCCCAGTCTTCCTCCTATTCCCCAATCCCTCCCAGTCTTCCTCCTATTCCCTCCATCCCTCCCAGTCTTCCTCCTATTCCCTCCATCCCTCCCAGTCTTCATCCCATTCCCCCATCCCTCCCAGTCTTCCTCCTATTCCCTCCATCCCTCCTAGTCTTCCTCCTATTCCCTCCATCCCTCCCAGTCTTCCTCCTATTCCCCCATCCCTCCCAGTCTTCCTCCTATTCCCTCCATCCCTCCCAGTCTTCCTCCTATTCCCTCCATCCCTCCCAGTCTTCCTCCTATTCCCTCCATCCCTCCCAGTCTTCCTCCTATTCCCTCCATCCCTCCCAGTCTCCATCCCATTCCCTCCATCCCTCCCAGTCTTCCTCCTATTCCCTCCATCCCTCCCAGTCTTCCTCCTATTCCCTCCATCCCTCCCAGTCTTCCTCCTATTCCCTCCATCCCTCCCAGTCTTCCTCCTATTCCCTCCATCCCTCCCAGTCTTCCTCCTATTCCCTCCATCCCTCCCATTCTTCCTCCTATTCCCTCCATCCCTCCCAGTCTTCCTCCTATTCCCCCCCATCCCTCCCAGTCTTCCTCATATTCCCCCCCATCCCTCCCGGTCTTCCTCCCATTCCCTCCATCCCTCCCAGTCTTCCTCCTATTCCCCCCATCACTCCCAGTCTTCCTCCCATTCCCCCATCCCTCCGTCTTTCTCCTATTCCCTCCATCCCTTCCAGTCTTCCTCCTATTCCCTCCATCCCTCCCAGTCTTCCTCCCATTCCCTCCATCCCCCCGAGTCTTCCCCCGAGAAACAGAGAGAGAAACATGTTTGTTTGTCACAGTGGCAGTCTCTCTAAACCTGTCCAGCTGGCTCCAGCCACTCAAGCCATAGACTGTTCTCTCTGCTACCGCACGACAAGTCTGGAACCAACAGGACCCTGAACAGCTTCTACCTCCAAGCCATAGACTGTTCTCTCTGCTACCGCACGACAAGTCTGGTACCAACAGGACCCTGAACAGCTTCTACCTCCAAGCCATAGACTGTTCTCTCTGCTACCGCACGACAAGTCTGGAACCAACAGGACCCTGAACAGCTTCTACCTCCAAGCCATAGACTGTTCTCCCTGCTACCGCACGACAAGTCTGGAACCAACAGGACCCTGAACAGCTTCTACCTCCAAGTCATAGACTGTTCTCTCTGCTACCGCACGACAAGTCTGGAACCAACAGGACCCTGAACAGCTTCTACCTCCAAGCCATAGACTGTTCTCCCTGCTACCGCACGACAAGTCTGGAACCAACAGGACCCTGAACATCTTCTACCTCCAAGCCATAGACTGTTCTCCCTGCTACCGCACGACAAGTCTGGAACCAACAGGACCCTGAACAGCTTCTACCTCCAAGCCATAGACTGTTCTCTCTGCTACCGCACGACAAGTCTGGAACCAACAGGACCCTGAACATATTCTACCCACAAGCGATAAGAATGCTAAACAACACTTCTAAATAGCTGATGAAATGGCTTCCTGGACTACCTGCATTTACCCTTCTCTGCGCTAACTCTCTTGCACTGACTCTATGCACACACACACACTGACACGTACAGTTGAAGTCGGAAGTTTACATACACTTAGGTTGGAGTCACTAAAACTTGTTTTTCAACCACTCCGCAAATTTCTTGTTAACAAACTATAGTTTTGGCAAGTCGGCTAGGACATCTACTTTGTGCATGACAAGTAATTTTTCCAACAATTGTTTACCGACAGATTATTTAAATTATATTTCACTGTTTCACAATTCCAGTGGGTCAGAAGTTCACATACACTAAGTTGACTGTGCCTTTAAACAGCTTGGAAAATTCCAGAAAATGATGTCATGGCTTTAGATGCTTCTGATAGGCTAATTGACATCATCTGAGTCAATTGGAGGTGTACCCGTGGATGTATTTCAAGGACTACCTTCAAACTCAGTGCCTCTTTGATTGACATCATGAGAAAATCAAAAGAAATCAGCCAACCTCCACAAGTCTGGCTCATCCTTGGGAGCAATTTCCAAACGAATGAAGGTACCACATTCATCTGTACAAACAATAGTACGCAAGTATAAACACCGTGGGACCATGCAGCCATCATACCGCTCAGGAAGGAGATGCGTTCTGTCTCCTAGAGATGAATGTACTTTGGTGCGAAAGGTGCAAATCAATCCCAAAACAACTGCAAAGGACCTTGTGAAGATGCTGGAGGAAACAGGTACAAAAGTATCTATATCCACAGTTAAACAAGTCCTATATCGACATAACCTGAAAGGCCTCTCAGCAAGGAAGAAGCCACTGCTCCAAAACTGCCATAAAAAAGCCAGACTATGGATTACAACTGCAAAATGGGGACAAAGATTGTACTTTTTTGAGAAATGTCCTCTGGCCTGATGAAACAAAAATAAAACTGTTTGGCCATAATGACCATCGCTATGTTTCGAGATAAAAGGGGGAGGCTTGCAAGCCGAAGACCACCATCCCAACCGTGAAGCACGGGGGTGGCAGCGTCATGTTGTGGGGGTGCTTTGCTGCAGGAGGGACTGGTGCACTTCACAAAATAGATGGCATCATGAGGACAGAAAATGATGTGGATATATTGAAGCAACATCTCAACATCTCATTGCCTTTAAACAATTTAAAGGCAATGCTACCAAATACTAATTGAGTGTATGTAAACTTCTGACCCACTGGGAATATGATGAAATAAATAAAAGCTGAAATAAATCCTTCTCTCTACTATTATTCTGACATTTCACATTCTTATAATAAAGTGGTGATCCTAACTGACCTACGACAGGGAATTTTTACTAGGATTAAATGTCAGGAATTGTGAAAAACTGAGTTTAAATGTATTTGGCAAAGATGTATGTAAACTTCCAACTTCAATTGTACACTGACACCCCAACACACACGTACACACATACGGCACACACACACACACACACACACACACACACACACACACACACACACACACACTACTGTCTATTATCTATCCTGTGGTCTAGAGCCATGTTATTTTTAACGCGTTATTGTTATTCGTTATTAACTGTGTATGTATTCCTGGTGCCGCTATTTCTAGTTGTATTAAATGTTTCATCTTTATATTTAACTCTGCATTGTTTAAAAAGGACACATAAGGATTTCACTGTCATTCTACACCTGTTGTTTGCAAAGCATGTGACAAATAACATTTGATTTGATTTGTCAGTATACTGATTGGATTTTCTCACACTGATTATGGGAAATGGACTAGAGCTTAGTTAATGGTGCAGTCCTACTAACTGTGTACTCTGCCAACAGTCCCTGTTGATTTGTTTTAAAGAAATAACCCTGGCATTTGGAGAAGTAATTATAGTTCAGTCGAAGGCATGCTTAACTGAATGAATAACAGAAAAAAAATCCACATTTGAAAATGTATTAAAATATTTTGGAGATGACCTCGTCTCCGAGGAACGATCATCGGAACCAGATGCTATGATGACGTGGATGGGAGAAAGGAGTCTCCCTTCTGGGAGAAAGGAGTTTAATGACGGGCCTTCAGCTGGTGGTGGTGGGGAGATGGATGGCCATCGGCAACTGTCGCTGTTACACAGCAACTGAGGGAACAAGGGTAAGTTGACATATAAATACATCACAAAATTTAAGCCCATTGGTTGAGGGAGAAGGTAATTATTGGACGTGCATCCCCATAGGTCATTTTTTAGCATGCGTGTTTAATGTGGATTATTGTGCCATGCTCATAGGCTATAAGGTGAATGACATTCCACACGTGGCTAAGATTAGAGGAGGGACATTCGGGCTCACGAGTGGCGCAGCGGTCTAAGGCACTGCATCTCAGTGCAAGAGGTGTCACTACAGTCCTTGGTTCAAATCCAGGCTGTATCACATCCGGCTGTGATTGGGAGTCCCATAGTGCAGCGCACAATTGGCCCAGTGTCATCTGGGGTAGGCTGTCATTGTAAATAAGAATTTGTTCTTAACTGACTTGGCTAGTTAAATAAAGGTTACATTTAAAATAAATGAAGTGATAATGTTTATAAATACCAACTATGTTCATAGAGAGGAAACAATAAGGCGTATTATATGGCCAATATACCACGGCTAAGGGATGTTCTTATGCCAATAAATAAACGTTTCGTCATACCCGTGGTATACGGTCTGATATACCATGGCTGTCAGCCAATCAGCATTCAGGGCTCGAACCACCCAGCTTATAATGTGAATTATATTATGCTTACTGAATGAAGTTAAAGTGAGCTAGCCTTACTGATTGAACCTACGTTATCAACTACATTACTGATTAGGGGCTGGATTCAATCTGTATCGCTGAGATATCAAGGAAGATCAGAGTTAAAAATGTTACGGTAATTTCCGATTGAGGCAACATATGCAGCCTTTACTGTGAATGCAGTCTCCAGGACTGTTGGAATATTGCCTTTAATTTGATCAATTGCGTTATAAAGTGGATGCTACGGATCAAATAAAGCCCTAGTAATGAGTTTTTTCTTTGAAAGATTAGATACAGTTACATGTAAGGGATAATAAACAAAGGGCTATGTTTAACTATGGAAAATAAAGAACGACGTAGTTGTGTTCCACAACGCGCTAGGAGTTGCATTATTTCCCAGAGAACGCATAGAGCCCAACATTGATTATCTCTTTTATACCATGGCTATAACTGAACACAGTTGCCTCTAGAAATGTGTTCAACATCTACTGAAGTAGCTAGCAAGTTTACTAGAAAGCTACAGTAGTTGCTGTGGTAAACAAACAAACAAACTTGCTAGCTAACCAAACTAGCTTGCCGTTATGAAAATCAAATTCAACAATGCCAATAATGTCTTCAATTCGGCTTTTGCTTTCAAAAGCAGCTCAAACAGAGTAAGAATGAACTATAGCCACTGAATTCTACTTTGAAAATATACCACAAGTTATTTAAGCAATAAGGCCCGAGGAGGTGTGGTATATGGCCAATATACCACGGCTAAGGGCTGTTCTTACACACGACACAACGCAGAGTGCCTGGATACGGCCCTTAGCCATGGTATATTGGTCATATACCACAAACCCCAGAGGTGCCTTATTGCTATTATAAACTGGTTACCAACTTAATTAGAGCAGTGACAACAAATGCTTTGTCATACTTTCAGCCAATCAGCATTCAGGGCTCGAACCACCCAACCACCCAAATAATGCATGCTCTAGAATTCCCTTCAAGCCAATCAGAAATAAGCATTCGACAATGCCATGGTATAAAACACCTTAATTGAGAAAACAGACCAAGGGCTCATCGGACAATAGTAATGTTATCTGCTGTCCGTGTGTGGCTGTAGAACTGGCTGTGTGTGGCTGTAGAACTGGCTGTAGAACTGGCTGTGTGTGGCTGTAGAACTGGCTGTGTGGCTGTAGAACTGGCTGTGTGTGGCTGTGGAACTGGCTGTAGAACTGGCTGTGTGTGGCTGTAGAACTGGCTGTGTGTGGCTGTAGAACTGGCTGTGTGTGGCTGTAGAACTGGCTATAGAACTGGCTGTAGAACTGGCTGTGTGTGGCTGTAGAACTGGCTGTGTGTGGCTGTAGAACTGGCTATAGAACTGGCTGTAGAACTGGCTGTGTGTGGCTGTAGAACTGGCTGTAGAACTGGCTATAGAACTGGCTGTGTGTGGCTGTAAACCTGGCTGTAGAACTGGCTGTGTGTGGCTGTAGAACTGGCTGTGTGTGGCTGTAGAACTGGCTATAGAACTGGCTGTGTGTGGCTGTAGAACTGGCTGTAGAACTGGCTGTGTGTGGCTGTAGAACTGCCTGTAGAACTGGCTGTGTGTGGCTGTAGAACTGGCTGTTGAAGTGGCTGTGTGTGGCTGTAGAACTGGCTATAGAACTGGCTGTGTGTGGCTGTAGAACTGGCTGTAGAACTGGCTGTGTGTGGCTGTAGAACTGGCTGTGTGTGGCTGTAGAACTGGCTGTTGAAGTGGCTGTGTGTGGCTGTAGAACTGGCTGTAGAACTGGCTATAGAACTGGCTGTAGAACTGGCTATAGAACTGGCTATAGAACTGGCTGTGTGTGGCTGTAAAACTGGCTGTAGAACTGTCTGTAGAACTGGCTGTGTGTGGCTGTAGAACTGGCTGTGTGTGGCTGTAGAACTGGCTGTGTGTGGCTGTAGAACTGGCTATAGAACTGGCTGTGTGTGGCTGTAGAACTGGCTGTAGAACTGGCTGTGTGTGGCTGTAGAACTGGCTGTGGAAGTGGCTGTTGAAGTGGCTGTGGAAGTGGCTGTGTGTGGCTGTAGAACTGGCTGTAGAACTGGGTGTGTGTGGCTGTAGAACTGGCTGTAGAACTGGCTGTAGAACTGGCTATAGAACTGGCTGTGTGTGGCTGTAAAACTGGCTGTAGAACTGTCTGTAGAACTGGCTGTGTGTGGCTGTAGAACTGGCTGTGTGTGGCTGTAGATCTGGCTGTAGAACTGGCTGTAGAACTGGCTGTGGAAGTGGCTGTAGAACTGGCTGTGTGTGGCTGTAGAACTGGCTGTGGAAGTGGCTGTAGAACTGGCTGTGTGTGGCTGTAGAACTGGCTGTGTGTGGCTGTAGAACTGGATGTGTGTGGCTGTAGAACTGGCTGTAGAACTGGCTGTGGAAGTGGCTGTAGAACTGGCTGTGTGTGGCTGTAGAACTGGCTGTGTGTGGCTGTAGAACTGGCTGTGTGTGGCTGTAGAACTGGCTATAGAACTGGCTGTAGAACTGGGTGTGTGTGGCTGTAGAACTGGCTGTAGAACTGGCTGTAGAACTGGCTATAGAACTGGCTGTGTGTGGCTGTAAAACTGGCTGTAGAACTGTCTGTAGAACTGGCTGTGTGTGGCTGTAGAACTGGCTGTGTGTGGCTGTAGATCTGGCTGTAGAACTGGCTGTAGAACTGGCTGTGGAAGTGGCTGTAGAACTGGCTGTGTGTGGCTGTAGAACTGGCTGTGGAAGTGGCTGTAGAACTGGCTGTGTGTGGCTGTAGAACTGGCTGTGTGTGGCTGTAGAACTGGATGTGTGTGGCTGTAGAACTGGCTGTAGAACTGGCTGTGGAAGTGGCTGTAGAACTGGCTGTGTGTGGCTGTAGAACTGGCTGTGTGTGGCTGTAGAACTGGCTGTGTGTGGCTGTAGAACTGGCTATAGAACTGGCTGTAGAACTGGCTGTGTGTGGCTGTAGAACTGGCTGTGTGTGGCTGTAGAACTGGCTATAGAACTGGCTGTAGAACTGGCTGTGTGTGGCTGTAGAACTGGCTGTAGAACTGGCTATAGAACTGGCTGTGTGTGGCTGTAAACCTGGCTGTAGAACTGGCTGTGTGTGGCTGTAGAACTGGCTGTGTGTGGCTGTAGAACTGGCTATAGAACTGGCTGTGTGTGGCTGTAGAACTGGCTGTAGAACTGGCTGTGTGTGGCTGTAGAACTGCCTGTAGAACTGGCTGTGTGTGGCTGTAGAACTGGCTGTTGAAGTGGCTGTGTGTGGCTGTAGAACTGGCTGTGTGTGGCTGTAGAACTGGCTATAGAACTGGCTGTGTGTGGCTGTAGAACTGGCTGTAGAACTGGCTGTGTGTGGCTGTAGAACTGGCTGTGTGTGGCTGTAGAACTGGCTGTTGAAGTGGCTGTGTGTGGCTGTAGAACTGGCTGTAGAACTGGCTATAGAACTGGCTGTAGAACTGGCTATAGAACTGGCTATAGAACTGGCTGTGTGTGGCTGTAAAACTGGCTGTAGAACTGTCTGTAGAACTGGCTGTGTGTGGCTGTAGAACTGGCTGTGTGTGGCTGTAGAACTGGCTGTGTGTGGCTGTAGAACTGGCTATAGAACTGGCTGTGTGTGGCTGTAGAACTGGCTGTAGAACTGGCTGTGTGTGGCTGTAGAACTGGCTGTGGAAGTGGCTGTTGAAGTGGCTGTGGAAGTGGCTGTGTGTGGCTGTAGAACTGGCTGTAGAACTGGGTGTGTGTGGCTGTAGAACTGGCTGTAGAACTGGCTGTAGAACTGGCTATAGAACTGGCTGTGTGTGGCTGTAAAACTGGCTGTAGAACTGTCTGTAGAACTGGCTGTGTGTGGCTGTAGAACTGGCTGTGTGTGGCTGTAGATCTGGCTGTAGAACTGGCTGTAGAACTGGCTGTGGAAGTGGCTGTAGAACTGGCTGTGTGTGGCTGTAGAACTGGCTGTGGAAGTGGCTGTAGAACTGGCTGTGTGTGGCTGTAGAACTGGCTGTGTGTGGCTGTAGAACTGGATGTGTGTGGCTGTAGAACTGGCTGTAGAACTGGCTGTGGAAGTGGCTGTAGAACTGGCTGTGTGTGGCTGTAGAACTGGCTGTGTGTGGCTGTAGAACTGGCTGTGTGTGGCTGTAGAACTGGATGTGTGTGGCTGTAGAACTGGCTGTAGAACTGGCTGTGGAAGTGGCTGTAGAACTGGCTGTGTGTGGCTGTAGAACTGTCTGTGGAAGTGGCTGTAGAACTGGCTGTGTGTGTCTGTGGAACTGGCTGTAGAACTTGTTGTGTGTGGATGTAGAACTGGCTGTAGAACTGGCTGTGTGTGGCTGTAGAACTGGTTGTAGAAGTGGCTGTAGAACTGGCTGTAGAACTGGTTGTAGAACTGGCTGTAGAACTGGCTGTAGAACTGGCTGTGGAACTGGCTGTAGAACTGGCTGTGTGTGGCTGTAGAACTGGCTGTGGAAGTGGCTGTGGAACTGGCTGTGTGTGGCTGTAGAACTGGCTGTGGAAGTGGCTGTAGAACTGGCTGTGTGTGGCTGTAGAACTGGCTGTGTGTGGCTGTAGAACTGGCTGTGTGTGGCTGTAGAACTGGCTGTGTGTGGCTGTAGAACTGGCTGTGGAACTGTCTGTTGAACTGTCTGTAGAACTGTCTGTAGAACTGTCTGTGGAACTGTCTGTGGAAGTGGCTGTGTGTGGCTGTGGAACTGGCTGTAGAACTGGCTGTGTGTGGCTGTAGAACTGGCTGTAGAACTGGCTGTGTGTGGCTGTAGAACTGGCTGTGTGTGGCTGTAGAACCGGCTGTGTGTGGCTGTAGAACTGGCTATAGAACTGGCTGTAGAACTGGCTGTGTGTGGCTGTAGAACTGGCTGTAGAACTGGCTGTAGAACTGGCTGTAGAACTGGCTGTGTGTGGCTGTAGAACTGGCTGTAGAACTGGCTGTAGAACTGGCTATAGAACTGGCTGTGTGTGGCTGTAAAACTGGCTGTAGAACTGGCTGTGTGTGGCTGTAGAACTGGCTGTAGAACTGGCTGTGGAAGTGGCTGTTGAAGTGGCTGTGGAAGTGGCTGTGTGTGGCTGTAGAACTGGCTGTAGAACTGGCTGTGTGTGGCTGTGGAACTGGCTGTGGAACTGGCTGTAGAACTGGCTGTGGAACTGGCTGTAGAACTGGCTGTGTGTGGCTGTAGAACTGGCTGTGTGTGGCTGTAGAACTGGCTGTGGAAGTGGCTGTAGAACTGGCTGTGTGTGACTGTAGAACTGGCTGTGTGTGGCTGTAGAACTCGATGTGTGTGGCTGTAGAACTGGCTGTAGAACTGTCTGTGGAAGTGGCTGTAGAACTGGCTGTGTGTTTCTGTGGAACTGGCTGTAGAACTTGTTGTGTGTGGATGTAGAACTGGATGTAGAACTGGCTGTAGAACTGGCTGTGTGTTGCTGTAGAACTGGTTGTAGAAGTGGCTGTAGAACTGGCTGTAGAACTGGCTGTGGAACTGGCTGTAGAACTGGCTGTGTGTGGCTGTAGAACTGGCTGTGGAAGTGGCTGTGGAACTGGCTGTGTGTGGCTGTAGAACTGGCTGTGGAAGTGGCTGTAGAACTGGCTGTGTGTGGCTGTAGAACTGGCTGTGTGTGGCTGTAGAACTGGCTGTGTGTGGCAGTAGAACTGGATGTGTGTGGCTGTAGAACTGGCTGTGGAACTGTCTGTTGAACTGTCTGTAGAACTGTCTGTAGAACTGTCTGTGGAACTGTCTGTGGAAGTGGCTGTGTGTGGCTGTGGAACTGGCTGTAGAACTGGCTGTGTGTGGCTGTAGAACTGGCTGTAGAACTGGCTGTGTGTGGCTGTAGAACTGGCTGTGTGTGGCTGTAGAACCGGCTGTGTGTGGCTGTAGAACTGGCTATAGAACTGGCTGTAGAACTGGCTGTGTGTGGCTGTAGAACTGGCTGTAGAACTGGCTGTAGAACTGGCTGTGTGTGGCTGTAGAACTGGCTGTGTGTGGCTGTAGAACTGGCTGTGTGTGGCTGTAGAACTGGATGTGTGTGGCTGTAGAACTGGCTGTAGAACTGGCTGTGGACGTGGCTGTAGAACTGGCTGTGTGTGGCTGTAGAACTGGCTGTGTGTGGCTGTAGAACTGGCTGTGTGTGGCTGTAGAACTGGATGTGTGTGGCTGTAGAACTGGCTGTAGAACTGGATGTGGAAGTGGCTGTAGAACTGTCTGTGTGTGGCTGTAGAACTGTCTGTGGAAGTGGCTGTAGAACTGGCTTTGTGTGTCTGTGGAACTGGCTGTAGAACTTGTTGTGTGTGGATGTAGAACTGGCTGTAGAACTGGCTGTGTGTGGCTGTAGAACTGGTTGTAGAAGTGGCTGTAGAACTGGCTGTAGAACTGGTTGTAGAAGTGGCTGTAGAACTGGCTGTAGAACTGGCTGTGGAACTGGCTGTAGAACTGGCTGTGTGTGGCTGTAGAACTGGCTGTGGAAGTGGCTGTGGAACTGGCTGTGTGTGGCTGTAGAACTGGCTGTGGAAGTGGCTGTAGAACTGGCTGTGTGTGGCTGTAGAACTGGCTGTGTGTGGCTGTAGAACTGGATGTGTGTGGCTGTAGAACTGGCTGTGGAACTGTCTGTTGAACTGTCTGTAGAACTGTCTGTAGAACTGTCTGTGGAACTGTCTGTGGAAGTGGCTGTGTGTGGCTGTGGAACTGGCTGTAGAACTGGCTGTGTGTGGCTGTAGAACTGGCTGTGTGTGGCTGTAGAACTGGCTGTAGAACTGGCTGTGTGTGGCTGTGTGTGGCTGTAGAACCGGCTGTGTGTGGCTGTAGAACTGGCTATAGAACTGACTGTAGAACTGGCTGTGTGTGGCTGTAGAACTGGCTGTAGAACTGGCTGTAGAACTGGCTGTAGAACTGGCTGTGTGTGGCTGTAGAACTGGCTGTAGAACTGGCTGTAGAACTGGCTATAGAACTGGCTGTGCGTGGCTGTAAAACTGTCTGTAGAACTGGCTGTGTGTGGCTGTAGAACTGGCTGTAGAACTGGCTGTGTGTGGCTGTAGAACTGGCTGTAGAACTGGCTGTGGAAGTGGCTGTGGAAGTGGCTGTGTGTGGCTGTAGAACTGGCTGTAGAACTGGCTGTGTGTGGCTGTGGAACTGGCTGTGGAACTGGCTGTAGAACTGGCTGTGGAACTGGCTGTAGAACTGGCTGTGTGTGGCTGTAGAACTGGCTGTGTGTGGCTGTAGAACTGGCTGTGCGTGGCTGTAGAACTGGCTGTAGAACTGGCTGTGGAAGTGGCTGTAGAACTGGCTGTGTGTGGCTGTAGAACTGGCTGTGGAAGTGGCTGTAGAACTGGCTGTGTGTGGCTGTAGAACTGGCTGTGTGTGGCTGTAGAACTCGATGTGTGTGGCTGTAGAACTGGCTGTAGAACTGTCTGTGGAAGTGGCTGTAGAACTGGCTGTGTGTTTCTGTGGAACTGGCTGTAGAACTTGTTGTGTGTGGATGTAGAACTGGATGTAGAACTGGCTGTAGAACTGGCTGTGTGTGGCTGTAGAACTGGTTGTAGAAGTGGCTGTAGAACTGGCTGTGCGTGGCTGTAAAACTGTCTGTAGAACTGTCTGTAGAACTGGCTGTGTGTGGCTGTAGAACTGGCTGTAGAACTGGCTGTGTGTGGCTGTAGAACTGGCTGTAGAACTGGCTGTGGAAGTGGCTGTGGAAGTGGCTGTGTGTGGCTGTAGAACTGGCTGTAGAACTGGCTGTGTGTGGCTGTGGAACTGGCTGTGGAACTGGCTGTGTTTGGCTGTGGAACTGGCTGTAGAATTGGCTGTGTGTGGCTGTAGAACTGGCTGTGTGTGGCTGTAGAACTGGCTGTAGAACTGGCTGTGTGTGGCTGTAGAACTGGCTGTGTGTGGCTGTAGAACCGGCTGTGTGTGGCTGTAGAACTGGCTATAGAACTGGCTGTAGAACTGGCTGTGTGTGGCTGTAGAACTGGCTGTAGAACTGGCTGTAGAACTGGCTGTAGAACTGGCTGTGTGTGGCTGTAGAACTGGCTTTAGAACTGGCTGTAGAACTGGCTATAGAACTGGCTGTGTGTGGCTGTAAAACTGGCTGTAGAACTGTCTGTAGAACTGGCTGTGTGTGGCTGTAGAACTGGCTGTAGAACTGGCTGTGTGTGGCTGTAGAACTGCCTGTAGAACTGGCTGTGTGTGGCTGTAGAACTGGCTGTTGAAGTGGCTGTGTGTGGCTGTAGAACTGGCTGTGTGTGGCTGTAGAACTGGCTATAGAACTGGCTGTGTGTGGCTGTAGAACTGGCTGTAGAACTGGCTGTGTGTGGCTGTAGAACTGGCTGTGTGTGGCTGTAGAACTGGCTGTTGAAGTGGCTGTGTGTGGCTGTAGAACTGGCTGTAGAACTGGCTATAGAACTGGCTGTAGAACTGGCTATAGAACTGGCTATAGAACTGGCTGTGTGTGGCTGTAAAACTGGCTGTAGAACTGTCTGTAGAACTGGCTGTGTGTGGCTGTAGAACTGGCTGTGTGTGGCTGTAGAACTGGCTGTGTGTGGCTGTAGAACTGGCTATAGAACTGGCTGTGTGTGGCTGTAGAACTGGCTGTAGAACTGGCTGTGTGTGGCTGTAGAACTGGCTGTGGAAGTGGCTGTTGAAGTGGCTGTGGAAGTGGCTGTGTGTGGCTGTAGAACTGGCTGTAGAACTGGGTGTGTGTGGCTGTAGAACTGGCTGTAGAACTGGCTGTAGAACTGGCTATAGAACTGGCTGTGTGTGGCTGTAAAACTGGCTGTAGAACTGTCTGTAGAACTGGCTGTGTGTGGCTGTAGAACTGGCTGTGTGTGGCTGTAGATCTGGCTGTAGAACTGGCTGTAGAACTGGCTGTGGAAGTGGCTGTAGAACTGGCTGTGTGTGGCTGTAGAACTGGCTGTGGAAGTGGCTGTAGAACTGGCTGTGTGTGGCTGTAGAACTGGCTGTGTGTGGCTGTAGAACTGGATGTGTGTGGCTGTAGAACTGGCTGTAGAACTGGCTGTGGAAGTGGCTGTAGAACTGGCTGTGTGTGGCTGTAGAACTGGCTGTGTGTGGCTGTAGAACTGGCTGTGTGTGGCTGTAGAACTGGATGTGTGTGGCTGTAGAACTGGCTGTAGAACTGGCTGTGGAAGTGGCTGTAGAACTGGCTGTGTGTGGCTGTAGAACTGTCTGTGGAAGTGGCTGTAGAACTGGCTGTGTGTGTCTGTGGAACTGGCTGTAGAACTTGTTGTGTGTGGATGTAGAACTGGCTGTAGAACTGGCTGTGTGTGGCTGTAGAACTGGTTGTAGAAGTGGCTGTAGAACTGGCTGTAGAACTGGTTGTAGAACTGGCTGTAGAACTGGCTGTAGAACTGGCTGTGGAACTGGCTGTAGAACTGGCTGTGTGTGGCTGTAGAACTGGCTGTGGAAGTGGCTGTGGAACTGGCTGTGTGTGGCTGTAGAACTGGCTGTGGAAGTGGCTGTAGAACTGGCTGTGTGTGGCTGTAGAACTGGCTGTGTGTGGCTGTAGAACTGGCTGTGTGTGGCTGTAGAACTGGCTGTGTGTGGCTGTAGAACTGGCTGTGGAACTGTCTGTTGAACTGTCTGTAGAACTGTCTGTAGAACTGTCTGTGGAACTGTCTGTGGAAGTGGCTGTGTGTGGCTGTGGAACTGGCTGTAGAACTGGCTGTGTGTGGCTGTAGAACTGGCTGTAGAACTGGCTGTGTGTGGCTGTAGAACTGGCTGTGTGTGGCTGTAGAACCGGCTGTGTG
Organism: Salmo salar; assembly: GCF_905237065.1. Taxonomy (NCBI): domain Eukaryota; kingdom Metazoa; phylum Chordata; class Actinopteri; order Salmoniformes; family Salmonidae; genus Salmo; species Salmo salar. The sequence continues at coordinate 39,093,799 of NC_059466.1, read as the reverse complement.
TGGCTGTAGAACTGGCTATAGAACTGGCTGTAGAACTGGCTGTGTGTGGCTGTAGAACTGGCTGTAGAACTGGCTGTAGAACTGGCTGTAGAACTGGCTGTGTGTGGCTGTAGAACTGGCTGTAGAACTGGCTGTAGAACTGGCTATAGAACTGGCTGTGTGTGGCTGTAAAACTGGCTGTAGAACTGGCTGTGTGTGGCTGTAGAACTGGCTGTAGAACTGGCTGTGGAAGTGGCTGTTGAAGTGGCTGTGGAAGTGGCTGTGTGTGGCTGTAGAACTGGCTGTAGAACTGGCTGTGTGTGGCTGTGGAACTGGCTGTGGAACTGGCTGTAGAACTGGCTGTGGAACTGGCTGTAGAACTGGCTGTGTGTGGCTGTAGAACTGGCTGTGTGTGGCTGTAGAACTGGCTGTGGAAGTGGCTGTAGAACTGGCTGTGTGTGACTGTAGAACTGGCTGTGTGTGGCTGTAGAACTCGATGTGTGTGGCTGTAGAACTGGCTGTAGAACTGTCTGTGGAAGTGGCTGTAGAACTGGCTGTGTGTTTCTGTGGAACTGGCTGTAGAACTTGTTGTGTGTGGATGTAGAACTGGATGTAGAACTGGCTGTAGAACTGGCTGTGTGTTGCTGTAGAACTGGTTGTAGAAGTGGCTGTAGAACTGGCTGTAGAACTGGCTGTGGAACTGGCTGTAGAACTGGCTGTGTGTGGCTGTAGAACTGGCTGTGGAAGTGGCTGTGGAACTGGCTGTGTGTGGCTGTAGAACTGGCTGTGGAAGTGGCTGTAGAACTGGCTGTGTGTGGCTGTAGAACTGGCTGTGTGTGGCTGTAGAACTGGCTGTGTGTGGCAGTTGAACTGGATGTGTGTGGCTGTAGAACTGGCTGTGGAACTGTCTGTTGAACTGTCTGTAGAACTGTCTGTAGAACTGTCTGTGGAACTGTCTGTGGAAGTGGCTGTGTGTGGCTGTGGAACTGGCTGTAGAACTGGCTGTGTGTGGCTGTAGAACTGGCTGTAGAACTGGCTGTGTGTGGCTGTAGAACTGGCTGTGTGTGGCTGTAGAACCGGCTGTGTGTGGCTGTAGAACTGGCTATAGAACTGGCTGTAGAACTGGCTGTGTGTGGCTGTAGAACTGGCTGTAGAACTGGCTGTAGAACTGGCTGTGTGTGGCTGTAGAACTGGCTGTGTGTGGCTGTAGAACTGGCTGTGTGTGGCTGTAGAACTGGATGTGTGTGGCTGTAGAACTGGCTGTAGAACTGGCTGTGGACGTGGCTGTAGAACTGGCTGTGTGTGGCTGTAGAACTGGCTGTGTGTGGCTGTAGAACTGGCTGTGTGTGGCTGTAGAACTGGATGTGTGTGGCTGTAGAACTGGCTGTAGAACTGGATGTGGAAGTGGCTGTAGAACTGTCTGTGTGTGGCTGTAGAACTGTCTGTGGAAGTGGCTGTAGAACTGGCTTTGTGTGTCTGTGGAACTGGCTGTAGAACTTGTTGTGTGTGGATGTAGAACTGGCTGTAGAACTGGCTGTGTGTGGCTGTAGAACTGGTTGTAGAAGTGGCTGTAGAACTGGCTGTAGAACTGGTTGTAGAAGTGGCTGTAGAACTGGCTGTAGAACTGGCTGTGGAACTGGCTGTAGAACTGGCTGTGTGTGGCTGTAGAACTGGCTGTGGAAGTGGCTGTGGAACTGGCTGTGTGTGGCTGTAGAACTGGCTGTGGAAGTGGCTGTAGAACTGGCTGTGTGTGGCTGTAGAACTGGCTGTGTGTGGCTGTAGAACTGGATGTGTGTGGCTGTAGAACTGGCTGTGGAACTGTCTGTTGAACTGTCTGTAGAACTGTCTGTAGAACTGTCTGTGGAACTGTCTGTGGAAGTGGCTGTGTGTGGCTGTGGAACTGGCTGTAGAACTGGCTGTGTGTGGCTGTAGAACTGGCTGTGTGTGGCTGTAGAACTGGCTGTAGAACTGGCTGTGTGTGGCTGTGTGTGGCTGTAGAACCGGCTGTGTGTGGCTGTAGAACTGGCTATAGAACTGACTGTAGAACTGGCTGTGTGTGGCTGTAGAACTGGCTGTAGAACTGGCTGTAGAACTGGCTGTAGAACTGGCTGTGTGTGGCTGTAGAACTGGCTGTAGAACTGGCTGTAGAACTGGCTATAGAACTGGCTGTGCGTGGCTGTAAAACTGTCTGTAGAACTGGCTGTGTGTGGCTGTAGAACTGGCTGTAGAACTGGCTGTGTGTGGCTGTAGAACTGGCTGTAGAACTGGCTGTGGAAGTGGCTGTGGAAGTGGCTGTGTGTGGCTGTAGAACTGGCTGTAGAACTGGCTGTGTGTGGCTGTGGAACTGGCTGTGGAACTGGCTGTAGAACTGGCTGTGGAACTGGCTGTAGAACTGGCTGTGTGTGGCTGTAGAACTGGCTGTGTGTGGCTGTAGAACTGGCTGTGCGTGGCTGTAGAACTGGCTGTAGAACTGGCTGTGGAAGTGGCTGTAGAACTGGCTGTGTGTGGCTGTAGAACTGGCTGTGGAAGTGGCTGTAGAACTGGCTGTGTGTGGCTGTAGAACTGGCTGTGTGTGGCTGTAGAACTCGATGTGTGTGGCTGTAGAACTGGCTGTAGAACTGTCTGTGGAAGTGGCTGTAGAACTGGCTGTGTGTTTCTGTGGAACTGGCTGTAGAACTTGTTGTGTGTGGATGTAGAACTGGATGTAGAACTGGCTGTAGAACTGGCTGTGTGTGGCTGTAGAACTGGTTGTAGAAGTGGCTGTAGAACTGGCTGTGCGTGGCTGTAAAACTGTCTGTAGAACTGTCTGTAGAACTGGCTGTGTGTGGCTGTAGAACTGGCTGTAGAACTGGCTGTGTGTGGCTGTAGAACTGGCTGTAGAACTGGCTGTGGAAGTGGCTGTGGAAGTGGCTGTGTGTGGCTGTAGAACTGGCTGTAGAACTGGCTGTGTGTGGCTGTGGAACTGGCTGTGGAACTGGCTGTGTTTGGCTGTGGAACTGGCTGTAGAATTGGCTGTGTGTGGCTGTAGAACTGGCTGTGTGTGGCTGTAGAACTGGCTGTAGAACTGGCTGTGTGTGGCTGTAGAACTGGCTGTGTGTGGCTGTAGAACCGGCTGTGTGTGGCTGTAGAACTGGCTATAGAACTGGCTGTAGAACTGGCTGTGTGTGGCTGTAGAACTGGCTGTAGAACTGGCTGTAGAACTGGCTGTAGAACTGGCTGTGTGTGGCTGTAGAACTGGCTTTAGAACTGGCTGTAGAACTGGCTATAGAACTGGCTGTGTGTGGCTGTAAAACTGGCTGTAGAACTGTCTGTAGAACTGGCTGTGTGTGGCTGTAGAACTGGCTGTAGAACTGGCTGTGTGTGGCTGTAGAACTGGCTGTAGAACTGGCTGTGGAAGTGGCTGTTGAAGTGGCTGTGGAAGTGGCTGTGTGTGGCTGTAGAACTGGCTGTAGAACTGGCTGTGTGTGGCTGTGGAACTGGCTGTGGAACTGGCTGTGGAACTGGCTGTGGAACTGGCTGTAGAACTGGCTGTGTGTGGCTGTAGAACTGGCTGTGTGTGGCTGTAGAACTGGCTGTGCGTGGCTGTAGAACTGGCTGTAGAACTGACTGTGGAAGTGGCTGTAGAACTGGCTGTGTGTGGCTGTAGAACTGGCTGTGGAAGTGGCTGTAGAACTGGCTGTGTGTGGCTGTAGAACTGGCTGTGTGTGGCTGTAGAACTCGATGTGTGTGGCTGTAGAACTGGCTGTAGAACTGTCTGTGGAAGTGGCTGTAGAACTGGCTGTGTGTTTCTGTGGAACTGGCTGTAGAACTTGTTGTGTGTGGATGTAGAACTGGATGTAGAACTGGCTGTAGAACTGGCTGTGTGTGGCTGTAGAACTGGCTGTGTGTGGCTGTAGAACCGGCTGTGTGTGGCTGTAGAACTGGCTATAGAACTGGCTGTAGAACTGGCTGTGTGTGGCTGTAGAACTGGCTGTAGAACTGGCTGTAGAACTGGCTGTGTGTGGCTGTAGAACTGGCTGTAGAACTGGCTGTAGAACTGGCTATAGAACTGGCTGTGTGTGGCTGTAAAACTGGCTGTAGAACTGTCTGTAGAACTGGCTGTGTGTGGCTGTAGAACTGGCTGTAGAACTGGCTGTGTGTGGCTGTAGAACTGGCTGTAGAACTGGCTGTGGAAGTGGCTGTTGAAGTGGCTGTGGAAGTGGCTGTGTGTGGCTGTAGAACTGGCTGTAGAACTGGCTGTGTGTGGCTGTGGAACTGGCTGTGGAACTGGCTGTAGAACTGGCTGTGGAACTGGCTGTAGAACTGGCTGTGTGTGGCTGTAGAACTGGCTGTGTGTGGCTGTAGAACTGGCTGTGCGTGGCTGTAGAACTGGCTGTAGAACTGGCTGTGGAAGTGGCTTTAGAACTGGCTGTGTGTGGCTGTAGAACTGGCTGTGGAAGTGGCTGTAGAACTGGCTGTGTGTGGCTGTAGAACTGGCTGTGTGTGGCTGTAGAACTCGATGTGTGTGGCTGTAGAACTGGCTGTAGAACTGTCTGTGGAAGTGGCTGTAGAACTGGCTGTGTGTTTCTGTGGAACTGGCTGTAGAACTTGTTGTGTGGATGTAGAACTGGATGTAGAACTGGCTGTAGAACTGGCTGTGTGTGGCTGTAGAACTGGTTGTAGAACTGGCTGTAGAACTGGCTGTGGAACTGGCTGTAGAACTGTCTGTAGATCTGTCTGTAGAACTGGTTGTGGAAGTGGCTGTAGAACTGGCTGTGGAACTGGCTGTGGAACTGGCTGTGGAACTGGCTGTGTGTGGCTGTAGAACTGGCTGTAGAACTGGCTGTGTGTGGCTGTAGAACTGGCTGTGTGTGGCTGTAGAACTGGCTATAGAACTGGCTGTGTGTGGCTGTAGAACTGGCTGTAGAACTGGCTGTGTGTGGCTGTAGAACTGCCTGTAGAACTGGCTGTGTGTGGCTGTAGAACTGGCTGTTGAAGTGGCTGTGTGTGGCTGTAGAACTGGCTGTGTGTGGCTGTAGAACTGGCTATAGAACTGGCTGTGTGTGGCTGTAGAACTGGCTGTAGAACTGGCTGTGTGTGGCTGTAGAACTGGCTGTGTGTGGCTGTAGAACTGGCTGTTGAAGTGGCTGTGTGTGGCTGTAGAACTGGCTGTAGAACTGGCTATAGAACTGGCTGTAGAACTGGCTATAGAACTGGCTATAGAACTGGCTGTGTGTGGCTGTAAAACTGGCTGTAGAACTGTCTGTAGAACTGGCTGTGTGTGGCTGTAGAACTGGCTGTGTGTGGCTGTAGAACTGGCTGTGTGTGGCTGTAGAACTGGCTATAGAACTGGCTGTGTGTGGCTGTAGAACTGGCTGTAGAACTGGCTGTGTGTGGCTGTAGAACTGGCTGTGGAAGTGGCTGTTGAAGTGGCTGTGGAAGTGGCTGTGTGTGGCTGTAGAACTGGCTGTAGAACTGGCTGTGTGTGGCTGTGGAAATGGCTGTGGAACTGGCTGTAGAACTGGCTGTGGAACTGGCTGTAGAACTGGCTGTGTGTGGCTGTAGAACTGGCTGTGTGTGGCTGTAGAACTGGCTGTGCGTGGCTGTAGAACTGGCTGTAGAACTGGCTGTGGAAGTGGCTGTAGAACTGGCTGTGTGTGGCTGTAGAACTGGCTGTGGAAGTGGCTGTAGAACTGGCTGTGTGTGGCTGTAGAACTGGCTGTGTGTGGCTGTAGAACTCGATGTGTGTGGCTGTAGAACTGGCTGTAGAACTGTCTGTGGAAGTGGCTGTAGAACTGGCTGTGTGTTTCTGTGGAACTGGCTGTAGAACTTGTTGTGTGTGGATGTAGAACTGGATGTAGAACTGGCTGTAGAACTGGCTGTGTGTGGCTGTAGAACTGGTTGTAGAAGTGGCTGTAGAACTGGCTGTGCGTGGCTGTAAAACTGTCTGTAGAACTGTCTGTAGAACTGGCTGTGTGTGGCTGTAGAACTGGCTGTAGAACTGGCTGTGTGTGGCTGTAGAACTGGCTGTAGAACTGGCTGTGGAAGTGGCTGTGGAAGTGGCTGTGTGTGGCTGTAGAACTGGCTGTAGAACTGGCTGTGTGTGGCTGTGGAACTGGCTGTGGAACTGGCTGTGTGTGGCTGTGGAACTGGCTGTAGAATTGGCTGTGTGTGGCTGTAGAACTGGCTGTGTGTGGCTGTAGAACTGGCTGTAGAACTGGCTGTGTGTGGCTGTAGAACTGGCTGTGTGTGGCTGTAGAACCGGCTGTGTGTGGCTGTAGAACTGGCTATAGAACTGGCTGTAGAACTGGCTGTGTGTGGCTGTAGAACTGGCTGTAGAACTGGCTGTAGAACTGGCTGTGTGTGGCTGTAGAACTGGCTTTAGAACTGGCTGTAGAACTGGCTATAGAACTGGCTGTGTGTGGCTGTAAAACTGGCTGTAGAACTGTCTGTAGAACTGGCTGTGTGTGGCTGTAGAACTGGCTGTAGAACTGGCTGTGTGTGGCTGTAGAACTGGCTGTAGAACTGGCTGTGGAAGTGGCTGTTGAAGTGGCTGTGGAAGTGGCTGTGTGTGGCTGTAGAACTGGCTGTAGAACTGGCTGTGTGTGGCTGTGGAACTGGCTGTGGAACTGGCTGTGGAACTGGCTGTGGAACTGGCTTTAGAACTGGCTGTGTGTGGCTGTAGAACTGGCTGTGTGTGGCTGTAGAACTGGCTGTGCGTGGCTGTAGAACTGGCTGTAGAACTGACTGTGGAAGTGGCTGTAGAACTGGCTGTGTGTGGCTGTAGAACTGGCTGTGGAAGTGGCTGTAGAACTGGCTGTGTGTGGCTGTAGAACTGGCTGTGTGTGGCTGTAGAACTCGATGTGTGTGGCTGTAGAACTGGCTGTAGAACTGTCTGTGGAAGTGGCTGTAGAACTGGCTGTGTGTTTCTGTGGAACTGGCTGTAGAACTTGTTGTGTGTGGATGTAGAACTGGATGTAGAACTGGCTGTAGAACTGGCTGTGTGTGGCTGTAGAACTGGCTGTGTGTGGCTGTAGAACAGGCTGTGTGTGGCTGTAGAACTGGCTATAGAACTGGCTGTAGAACTGGCTGTGTGTGGCTGTAGAACTGGCTGTAGAACTGGCTGTAGAACTGGCTGTGTGTGGCTGTAGAACTGGCTGTAGAACTGGCTGTAGAACTGGCTATAGAACTGGCTGTGTGTGGCTGTAAAACTGGCTGTAGAACTGTCTGTAGAACTGGCTGTGTGTGGCTGTAGAACTGGCTGTAGAACTGGCTGTGTGTGGCTGTAGAACTGGCTGTAGAACTGGCTGTGGAAGTGGCTGTAGAACTGGCTGTGTGTTTCTGTGGAACTGGCTGTAGAACTTGTTGTGTGTGGATGTAGAACTGGATGTAGAACTGGCTGTAGAACTGGCTGTGTGTGGCTGTAGAACTGGCTGTGTGTGGCTGTAGAACCGGCTGTGTGTGGCTGTAGAACTGGCTATAGAACTGGCTGTAGAACTGGCTGTGTGTGGCTGTAGAACTGGCTGTAGAACTGGCTGTAGAACTGGCTGTGTGTGGCTGTAGAACTGGCTGTAGAACTGGCTGTAGAACTGGCTATAGAACTGGCTGTGTGTGGCTGTAAAACTGGCTGTAGAACTGTCTGTAGAACTGGCTGTGTGTGGCTGTAGAACTGGCTGTAGAACTGGCTGTGTGTGGCTGTAGAACTGGCTGTAGAACTGGCTGTGGAAGTGGCTGTTGAAGTGGCTGTGGAAGTGGCTGTGTGTGGCTGTAGAACTGGCTGTAGAACTGGCTGTGTGTGGCTGTGGAACTGGCTGTGGAACTGGCTGTAGAACTGGCTGTGGAACTGGCTGTAGAACTGGCTGTGTGTGGCTGTAGAACTGGCTGTGTGTGGCTGTAGAACTGGCTGTGCGTGGCTGTAGAACTGGCTGTAGAACTGGCTGTGGAAGTGGCTTTAGAACTGGCTGTGTGTGGCTGTAGAACTGGCTGTGGAAGTGGCTGTAGAACTGGCTGTGTGTGGCTGTAGAACTGGCTGTGTGTGGCTGTAGAACTCGATGTGTGTGGCTGTAGAACTGGCTGTAGAACTGTCTGTGGAAGTGGCTGTAGAACTGGCTGTGTGTTTCTGTGGAACTGGCTGTAGAACTTGTTGTGTGGATGTAGAACTGGATGTAGAACTGGCTGTAGAACTGGCTGTGTGTGGCTGTAGAACTGGTTGTAGAACTGGCTGTAGAACTGGCTGTGGAACTGGCTGTAGAACTGTCTGTAGATCTGTCTGTAGAACTGGTTGTGGAAGTGGCTGTAGAACTGGCTGTGGAACTGGCTGTGGAACTGGCTGTGGAACTGGCTGTGTGTGGCTGTAGAACTGGCTGTAGAACTGGCTGTGTGTGGCTGTAGAACTGGCTGTGTGTGGCTGTAGAACTGGCTATAGAACTGGCTGTGTGTGGCTGTAGAACTGGCTGTAGAACTGGCTGTGTGTGGCTGTAGAACTGCCTGTAGAACTGGCTGTGTGTGGCTGTAGAACTGGCTGTTGAAGTGGCTGTGTGTGGCTGTAGAACTGGCTGTGTGTGGCTGTAGAACTGGCTATAGAACTGGCTGTGTGTGGCTGTAGAACTGGCTGTAGAACTGGCTGTGTGTGGCTGTAGAACTGGCTGTGTGTGGCTGTAGAACTGGCTGTTGAAGTGGCTGTGTGTGGCTGTAGAACTGGCTGTAGAACTGGCTATAGAACTGGCTGTAGAACTGGCTATAGAACTGGCTATAGAACTGGCTGTGTGTGGCTGTAAAACTGGCTGTAGAACTGTCTGTAGAACTGGCTGTGTGTGGCTGTAGAACTGGCTGTGTGTGGCTGTAGAACTGGCTGTGTGTGGCTGTAGAACTGGCTATAGAACTGGCTGTGTGTGGCTGTAGAACTGGCTGTAGAACTGGCTGTGTGTGGCTGTAGAACTGGCTGTGGAAGTGGCTGTTGAAGTGGCTGTGGAAGTGGCTGTGTGTGGCTGTAGAACTGGCTGTAGAACTGGGTGTGTGTGGCTGTAGAACTGGCTGTAGAACTGGCTGTAGAACTGGCTATAGAACTGGCTGTGTGTGGCTGTAAAACTGGCTGTAGAACTGTCTGTAGAACTGGCTGTGTGTGGCTGTAGAACTGGCTGTGTGTGGCTGTAGATCTGGCTGTAGAACTGGCTGTGGAAGTAGCTGTAGAACTGGCTGTGTGTGGCTGTAGAACTGGCTGTGGAAGTGGCTGTAGAACTGGCTGTGTGTGGCTGTAGAACTGGCTGTGTGTGGCTGTAGAACTGGATGTGTGTGGCTGTAGAACTGGCTGTAGAACTGGCTGTGGAAGTGGCTGTAGAACTGGCTGTGTGTGGCTGTAGAACTGGCTGTGTGTGGCTGTAGAACTGGCTGTGTGTGGCTGTAGAACTGGATGTGTGTGGCTGTAGAACTGGCTGTAGAACTGGCTGTGGAAGTGGCTGTAGAACTGGCTGTGTGTGGCTGTAGAACTGTCTGTGGAAGTGGCTGTAGAACTGGCTGTAGAACTGGCTATAGAACTGGCTGTGTGTGGCTGTAAAACTGGCTGTAGAACTGTCTGTAGAACTGGCTGTGTGTGGCTGTAGAACTGGCTGTGTGTGGCTGTAGATCTGGCTGTAGAACTGGCTGTGGAAGTAGCTGTAGAACTGGCTGTGTGTGGCTGTAGAACTGGCTGTGGAAGTGGCTGTAGAACTGGCTGTGTGTGGCTGTAGAACTGGCTGTGTGTGGCTGTAGAACTGGATGTGTGTGGCTGTAGAACTGGCTGTAGAACTGGCTGTGGAAGTGGCTGTAGAACTGGCTGTGTGTGGCTGTAGAACTGGCTGTGTGTGGCTGTAGAACTGGCTGTGTGTGGCTGTAGAACTGGATGTGTGTGGCTGTAGAACTGGCTGTAGAACTGGCTGTGGAAGTGGCTGTAGAACTGGCTGTGTGTGGCTGTAGAACTGTCTGTGGAAGTGGCTGTAGAACTGGCTGTGTGTGTCTGTGGAACTGGCTGTAGAACTTGTTGTGTGTGGATGTAGAACTGGCTGTAGAACTGGCTGTGTGTGGCTGTAGAACTGGTTGTAGAAGTGGCTGTAGAACTGGCTGTAGAACTGGTTGTAGAAGTGGCTGTAGAACTGGCTGTAGAACTGGCTGTGGAACTGGCTGTAGAACTGGCTGTGTGTGGCTGTAGAACTGGCTGTGGAAGTGGCTGTGGAACTGGCTGTGTGTGGCTGTAGAACTGGCTGTGGAAGTGGCTGTAGAACTGGCTGTGTGTGGCTGTAGAACTGGCTGTGTGTGGCTGTAGAACTGGCTGTGTGTGGCTGTAGAACTGGCTGTGTGTGGCTGTAGAACTGGCTGTGGAACTGTCTGTTGAACTGTCTGTAGAACTGTCTGTAGAACTGTCTGTGGAACTGTCTGTGGAAGTGGCTGTGTGTGGCTGTGGAACTGGCTGTAGAACTGGCTGTGTGTGGCTGTAGAACTGGCTGTAGAACTGGCTGTGTGTGGCTGTAGAACTGGCTGTGTGTGGCTGTAGAACCGGCTGTGTGTGGCTGTAGAACTGGCTATAGAACTGGCTGTAGAACTGGCTGTGTGTGGCTGTAGAACTGGCTGTAGAACTGGCTGTAGAACTGGCTGTGTGTGGCTGTAGAACTGGCTGTGTGTGGCTGTAGAACTGGCTGTGTGTGGCTGTAGAACTGGATGTGTGTGGCTGTAGAACTGGCTGTAGAACTGGCTGTGGACGTGGCTGTAGAACTGGCTGTGTGTGGCTGTAGAACTGGCTGTGTGTGGCTGTAGAACTGGCTGTGTGTGGCTGTAGAACTGGATGTGTGTGGCTGTAGAACTGGCTGTAGAACTGGATGTGGAAGTGGCTGTAGAACTGGCTGTGTGTGGCTGTAGAACTGTCTGTGGAAGTGGCTGTAGAACTGGCTTTGTGTGTCTGTGGAACTGGCTGTAGAACTTGTTGTGTGTGGATGTAGAACTGGCTGTAGAACTGGCTGTGTGTGGCTGTAGAACTGGTTGTAGAAGTGGCTGTAGAACTGGCTGTAGAACTGGTTGTAGAAGTGGCTGTAGAACTGGCTGTAGAACTGGCTGTGGAACTGGCTGTAGAACTGGCTGTGTGTGGCTGTAGAACTGGCTGTGGAAGTGGCTGTGGAACTGGCTGTGTGTGGCTGTAGAACTGGCTGTGGAAGTGGCTGTAGAACTGGCTGTGTGTGGCTGTAGAACTGGCTGTGTGTGGCTGTAGAACTGGCTGTGTGTGGCTGTAGAACTGGATGTGTGTGGCTGTAGAACTGGCTGTGGAACTGTCTGTTGAACTGTCTGTAGAACTGTCTGTAGAACTGTCTGTGGAACTGTCTGTGGAAGTGGCTGTGTGTGGCTGTGGAACTGGCTGTAGAACTGGCTGTGTGTGGCTGTAGAACTGGCTGTGTGTGGCTGTAGAACTGGCTGTAGAACTGGCTGTGTGTGGCTGTAGAACCGGCTGTGTGTGGCTGTAGAACTGGCTATAGAACTGACTGTAGAACTGGCTGTGTGTGGCTGTAGAACTGGCTGTAGAACTGGCTGTAGAACTGGCTGTAGAACTGGCTGTGTGTGGCTGTAGAACTGGCTGTAGAACTGGCTGTAGAACTGGCTATAGAACTGGCTGTGCGTGGCTGTAAAACTGTCTGTAGAACTGGCTGTGTGTGGCTGTAGAACTGGCTGTAGAACTGGCTGTGTGTGGCTGTAGAACTGGCTGTAGAACTGGCTGTGGAAGTGGCTGTGGAAGTGGCTGTGTGTGGCTGTAGAACTGGCTGTAGAACTGGCTGTGTGTGGCTGTGGAACTGGCTGTGGAACTGGCTGTAGAACTGGCTGTGGAACTGGCTGTAGAACTGGCTGTGTGTGGCTGTAGAACTGGCTGTGTGTGGCTGTAGAACTGGCTGTGCGTGGCTGTAGAACTGGCTGTAGAACTGGCTGTGGAAGTGGCTGTAGAACTGGCTGTGTGTGGCTGTAGAACTGGCTGTGGAAGTGGCTGTAGAACTGGCTGTGTGTGGCTGTAGAACTGGCTGTGTGTGGCTGTAGAACTCGATGTGTGTGGCTGTAGAACTGGCTGTAGAACTGTCTGTGGAAGTGGCTGTAGAACTGGCTGTGTGTTTCTGTGGAACTGGCTGTAGAACTTGTTGTGTGTGGATGTAGAACTGGATGTAGAACTGGCTGTAGAACTGGCTGTGTGTGGCTGTAGAACTGGTTGTAGAAGTGGCTGTAGAACTGGCTGTGCGTGGCTGTAAAACTGTCTGTAGAACTGTCTGTAGAACTGGCTGTGTGTGGCTGTAGAACTGGCTGTAGAACTGGCTGTGTGTGGCTGTAGAACTGGCTGTAGAACTGGCTGTGGAAGTGGCTGTGGAAGTGGCTGTGTGTGGCTGTAGAACTGGCTGTAGAACTGGCTGTGTGTGGCTGTGGAACTGGCTGTGGAACTGGCTGTGTGTGGCTGTGGAACTGGCTGTAGAATTGGCTGTGTGTGGCTGTAGAACTGGCTGTGTGTGGCTGTAGAACTGGCTGTAGAACTGGCTGTGTGTGGCTGTAGAACTGGCTGTGTGTGGCTGTAGAACCGGCTGTGTGTGGCTGTAGAACTGGCTATAGAACTGGCTGTAGAACTGGCTGTGTGTGGCTGTAGAACTGGCTGTAGAACTGGCTGTAGAACTGGCTGTAGAACTGGCTGTGTGTGGCTGTAGAACTGGCTTTAGAACTGGCTGTAGAACTGGCTATAGAACTGGCTGTGTGTGGCTGTAAAACTGGCTGTAGAACTGTCTGTAGAACTGGCTGTGTGTGGCTGTAGAACTGGCTGTAGAACTGGCTGTGTGTGGCTGTAGAACTGGCTGTAGAACTGGCTGTGGAAGTGGCTGTTGAAGTGGCTGTGGAAGTGGCTGTGTGTGGCTGTAGAACTGGCTGTAGAACTGGCTGTGTGTGGCTGTGGAACTGGCTGTGGAACTGGCTGTGGAACTGGCTGTGGAACTGGCTGTAGAACTGGCTGTGTGTGGCTGTAGAACTGGCTGTGTGTGGCTGTAGAACTGGCTGTGCGTGGCTGTAGAACTGGCTGTAGAACTGACTGTGGAAGTGGCTGTAGAACTGGCTGTGTGTGGCTGTAGAACTGGCTGTCGAAGTGGCTGTAGAACTGGCTGTGTGTGGCTGTAGAACTGGCTGTGTGTGGCTGTAGAACTCGATGTGTGTGGCTGTAGAACTGGCTGTAGAACTGTCTGTGGAAGTGGCTGTAGAACTGGCTGTGTGTTTCTGTGGAACTGGCTGTAGAACTTGTTGTGTGTGGATGTAGAACTGGATGTAGAACTGGCTGTAGAACTGGCTGTGTGTGGCTGTAGAACTGGCTGTGTGTGGCTGTAGAACCGGCTGTGTGTGGCTGTAGAACTGGCTATAGAACTGGCTGTAGAACTGGCTGTGTGTGGCTGTAGAACTGGCTGTAGAACTGGCTGTAGAACTGGCTGTGTGTGGCTGTAGAACTGGCTGTAGAACTGGCTGTAGAACTGGCTATAGAACTGGCTGTGTGTGGCTGTAAAACTGGCTGTAGAACTGTCTGTAGAACTGGCTGTGTGTGGCTGTAGAACTGGCTGTAGAACTGGCTGTGTGTGGCTGTAGAACTGGCTGTAGAACTGGCTGTGGAAGTGGCTGTTGAAGTGGCTGTGGAAGTGGCTGTGTGTGGCTGTAGAACTGGCTGTAGAACTGGCTGTGTGTGGCTGTGGAACTGGCTGTGGAACTGGCTGTAGAACTGGCTGTGGAACTGGCTGTAGAACTGGCTGTGTGTGGCTGTAGAACTGGCTGTGTGTGGCTGTAGAACTGGCTGTGCGTGGCTGTAGAACTGGCTGTAGAACTGGCTGTGGAAGTGGCTTTAGAACTGGCTGTGTGTGGCTGTAGAACTGGCTGTGGAAGTGGCTGTAGAACTGGCTGTGTGTGGCTGTAGAACTGGCTGTGTGTGGCTGTAGAACTCGATGTGTGTGGCTGTAGAACTGGCTGTAGAACTGTCTGTGGAAGTGGCTGTAGAACTGGCTGTGTGTTTCTGTGGAACTGGCTGTAGAACTTGTTGTGTGGATGTAGAACTGGATGTAGAACTGGCTGTAGAACTGGATGTGTGTGGCTGTAGAACTGGTTGTAGAACTGGCTGTAGAACTGGCTGTGGAACTGGCTGTAGAACTGTCTGTAGATCTGTCTGTAGAACTGGTTGTGGAAGTGGCTGTAGAACTGGCTGTGGAACTGGCTGTGGAACTGGCTGTGGAACTGGCTGTGTGTGGCTGTAGAACTGGCTGTGGAACTGTCTGTAGAACTGTCTGTAGAACTGGCTGTAGAACTGTCTGTGGAACTGGCTGTGGAAGTGGCTGTGTGTGGCTGTAGAACTGGCTGTGTGTGGCTGTAGAACTGGCTGTAGAACTGGCTGTGTCTGGCTGTAGAACTGGCTGTGTGTGGCTGTAGAACTGGATGTGTGTGGCTGTAGAACTGGCTGTAGAACTGGCTGTGTGTGGCTGTAGAACTGGCTGTAGAACTGGCTTTTTGTGGCTGTAGAACTGGCTGTGTGTGGCTGTAGAACTGGCTGTGTTTTGCTGTGGAACTGGCTGTAGAACTGGCTGTGTGTGGCTGTAGAACTGGCTGTGTGTGGCTGTAGAACTGGCTGTGTGTGGCTGTAGAACTGGCTATAGAACTGGCTGTAGAACTGGCTGTGTGTGGCTGTAGAACTGGCTGTGTGTGGCTGTAGAACTGGCTATAGAACTGGCTGTAGAACTGGCTGTGTGTGGCTGTAGAACTGGCTGTAGAACTGGCTATAGAACTGGCTGTGTGTGGCTGTAAAACTGGCTGTAGAACTGGCTGTGTGTGGCTGTAGAACTGGCTGTGTGTGGCTGTAGAACTGGCTATAGAACTGGCTGTGTGTGGCTGTAGAACTGGCTGTAGAACTGGCTATGTGTGGCTGTAGAACTGCCTGTAGAACTGGCTGTGTGTGGCTGTAGAACTGGCTGTTGAAGTGGCTGTGTGTGGCTGTAGAACTGACTGTGTGTGGCTGTAGAACTGGCTATAGAACTGGCTGTGTGTGGCTGTAGAACTGGCTGTAGAACTGGCTGTGTGTGGCTGTAGAACTGCCTGTAGAACTGGCTGTGTGTGGCTGTAGAACTGGCTGTTGAAGTGGCTGTGTGTGGCTGTAGAACTGGCTGTAGAACTGGCTATAGAACTGGCTGTAGAACTGGCTATAGAACTGGCTATAGAACTGGCTGTGTGTGGCTGTAAAACTGGCTGTAGAACTGGCTGTAGAACTGGCTGTGTGTGTCTGTAGAACTGGCTGTGTGTGGCTGTAGAACTGGCTGTGTGTGGCTGTAGAACTGGCTATAGAACTGGCTGTGTGTGGCTGTAGAACTGGCTGTAGAACTGGCTGTGTGTGGCTGTAGAACTGGCTGTGGAAGTGGCTGTTGAAGTGGCTGTGGATGTGGCTGTGTGTGGCTGTAGAACTGGCTGTGGAACTGGCTTTGGAACTGGCTGTAGAACTGGCTGTGGAACTGGCTGTAGAACTGGCTGTGTGTGGCTGTAGAACTGGCTGTGTGTGGCTGTAGAACTGGCTGTGCGTGGCTGTAGAACTGGCTGTAGAACTGGCTGTGGAAGTGGCTTTAGAACTGGCTGTGTGTGGCTGTAGAACTGGCTGTGGAAGTGGCTGTAGAACTGGCTGTGTGTGGCTGTAGAACTGGCTGTGTGTGGCTGTAGAACTCGATGTGTGTGGCTGTAGAACTGGCTGTAGAACTGTCTGTGGAAGTGGCTGTAGAACTGGCTGTGTGTTTCTGTGGAACTGGCTGTAGAACTTGTTGTGTGGATGTAGAACTGGATGTAGAACTGGCTGTAGAACTGGCTGTGTGTGGCTGTAGAACTGGTTGTAGAACTGGCTGTAGAACTGGCTGTGGAACTGGCTGTAGAACTGTCTGTAGATCTGTCTGTAGAACTGGTTGTGGAACTGGCTGTAGAACTGGCTGTGGAACTGGCTGTGGAACTGGCTGTGGAACTGGCTGTGTGTGGCTGTAGAACTGGCTGTGGAACTGTCTGTAGAACTGTCTGTAGAACTGGCTGTAGAACTGTCTGTGGAACTGGCTGTGGAAGTGGCTGTGTGTGGCTGTAGAACTGGCTGTGTGTGGCTGTAGAACTGGCTGTAGAACTGGCTGTGTCTGGCTGTAGAACTGGCTGTGTGTGGCTGTAGAACTGGATATGTGTGGCTGTAGAACTGGCTGTAGAACTGGCTGTGTGTGGCTGTAGAACTGGCTGTAGAACTGGCTTTTTGTGGCTGTAGAACTGGCTGTGTGTGGCTGTAGAACTGGCTGTGTTTTGCTGTGGAACTGGCTGTAGAACTGGCTGTGTGTGGCTGTAGAACTGGCTGTGTGTGGCTGTAGAACTGGCTGTGTGTGGCTGTAGAACTGGCTATAGAACTGGCTGTAGAACTGGCTGTGTGTGGCTGTAGAACTGGCTGTGTGTGGCTGTAGAACTGGCTATAGAACTGGCTGTAGAACTGGCTGTGTGTGGCTGTAGAACTGGCTGTAGAACTGGCTATAGAACTGGCTGTGTGTGGCTGTAAAACTGGCTGTAGAACTGGCTGTGTGTGGCTGTAGAACTGGCTGTGTGTGGCTGTAGAACTGGCTATAGAACTGGCTGTGTGTGGCTGTAGAACTGGCTGTAGAACTGGCTATGTGTGGCTGTAGAACTGCCTGTAGAACTGGCTGTGTGTGGCTGTAGAACTGGCTGTTGAAGTGGCTGTGTGTGGCTGTAGAACTGACTGTGTGTGGCTGTAGAACTGGCTATAGAACTGGCTGTGTGTGGCTGTAGAACTGGCTGTAGAACTGGCTGTGTGTGGCTGTAGAACTGCCTGTAGAACTGGCTGTGTGTGGCTGTAGAACTGGCTGTTGAAGTGGCTGTGTGTGGCTGTAGAACTGGCTGTAGAACTGGCTATAGAACTGGCTGTAGAACTGGCTATAGAACTGGCTATAGAACTGGCTGTGTGTGGCTGTAAAACTGGCTGTAGAACTGTCTGTAGAACTGGCTGTGTGTGGCTGTAGAACTGGCTGTGTGTGGCTGTAGAACTGGCTGTGTGTGGCTGTAGAACTGGCTATAGAACTGGCTGTGTGTGGCTGTAGAACTGGCTGTAGAACTGGCTGTGTGTGGCTGTAGAACTGGCTGTGGAAGTGGCTGTTGAAGTGGCTGTGGATGTGGCTGTGTGTGGCTGTAGAACTGGCTGTAGAACTGGCTGTGTGTGGCTGTAGAACTGGCTGTAGAACTGGCTGTAGAACTGGCTATAGAACTGGCTGTGTGTGGCTGTAGAACTGGCTGTAGAACTGTCTGTGGAAGTGGCTGTAGAACTGGCTGTGTGTTTCTGTGGAACTGGCTGTAGAACTTGTTGTGTGTGGATGTAGAACTGGATGTAGAACTGGCTGTAGAACTGGCTGTGTGTGGCTGTAGAACTGGCTGTCTGTGGCTGTAGAACCGGCTGTGTGTGGCTGTAGAACTGGCTATAGAACTGGCTGTAGAACTGGCTGTGTGTGGCTGTAGAACTGGCTGTAGAACTGGCTGTGTGTGGCTGTAGAACTGGCTGTAGAACTGGCTGTGGAAGTGGCTGTTGAAGTGGCTGTGGAAGTGGCTGTGTGTGGCTGTAGAACTGGCTGTAGAACTGGCTGTGTGTGGCTGTGGAACTGGCTGTGGAACTGGCTGTAGAACTGGCTGTGGAACTGGCTGTAGAACTGGCTGTGTGTGGCTGTAGAACTGGCTGTGTGTGGCTGTAGAACTGGCTGTGCGTGGCTGTAGAACTGGCTGTTGAACTGGCTGTGGAAGTGGCTGTAGAACTGGCTGTGTGTGGCTGTAGAACTGGCTGTGGAAGTGGCTGTAGAACTGGCTGTGTGTGGCTGTAGAACTGGCTGTGTGTGGCTGTAGAACTCGATGTGTGTGGCTGTAGAACTGGCTGTAGAACTGTCTGTGGAAGTGGCTGTAGAACTGGCTGTGTGTTTCTGTGGAACTGGCTGTAGAACTTGTTGTGTGTGGATGTAGAACTGGATGTAGAACTGGCTGTAGAACTGGCTGTGTGTGGCTGTAGAACTGGTTGTAGAACTGGCTGTAGAACTGGCTGTGGAACTGGCTGTAGAACTGTCTGTAGAACTGTCTGTGGAAGTGGCTGTAGAACTGGCTGTGGAACTGGCTGTGGAACTGGCTGTGGAACTGCCTGTGCGTGGCTGTAGAACTGGCTGTGGAACTGTCTGTAGAACTGTCTGTAGAACTGGCTGTAGAACTGTCTGTGGAACTGGCTGTGGAAGTGGCTGTGTGTGGCTGTGGAACTGGCTGTAGAACTGGCTGTGTGTGGCTGTAGAACTGGCTGTAGAACTGGCTGTGTCTGGCTGTAGAACTGGCTGTGTGTGGCTGTAGAACTGGCTGTGTGTGGCTGTAGAACTGGCTGTAGAACTGGCTGTGTGTGGCTGTAGAACTGGCTGTAGAACTGGCTGTGTGTGGCTGTAGAACTGGCTGTGTGTGGCTGTAGAACTGGCTGTGTGTGGCTGTGGAACTGGCTGTAGAACTGGCTGTGTGTGGCTGTAGAACTGGCTGTGTGTGGCTGTAGAACTGGCTGTGTGTGGCTGTAGAACTGGCTATAGAACTGGCTGTAGAACTGGCTGTGTGTGGCTGTAGAACTGGCTGTGTGTGGCTGTAGAACTGGCTATAGAACTGGCTGTAGAACTGGCTGTGTGTGGCTGTAGAACTGGCTGTAGAACTGGCTATAGAACTGGCTGTGTGTGGCTGTAAAACTGGCTGTAGAACTGGCTGTGTGTGGCTGTAGAACTGGCTGTGTGTGGCTGTAGAACTGGCTATAGAACTGGCTGTGTGTGGCTGTAGAACTGGCTGTAGAACTGGCTGTGTGTGGCTGTAGAACTGCCTGTAGAACTGGCTGTGTGTGGCTGTAGAACTGGCTGTTGAAGTGGCTGTGTGTGGCTGTAGAACTGACTGTGTGTGGCTGTAGAACTGGCTATAGAACTGGCTGTGTGTGGCTGTAGAACTGGCTGTAGAACTGGCTGTGTGTGGCTGTAGAACTGCCTGTAGAACTGGCTTTGTGTGGCTGTAGAACTGGCTGTTGAAGTGGCTGTGTGTGGCTGTAGAACTGGCTGTAGAACTGGCTGTGTGTGGCTGTAGAACTGCCTGTAGAACTGGCTGTGTGTGGCTGTAGAACTGGCTGTAGAACTGGCTGTGTGTGGCTGTAGAACTCGATGTGTGTGGCTGTAGAACTGGCTGTAGAACTGTCTGTGGAAGTGGCTGTAGAACTGGCTGTGTGTTTCTGTGGAACTGGCTGTAGAACTTGTTGTGTGTGGATGTAGAACTGGATGTAGAACTGGCTGTAGAACTGGCTGTGTGTGGCTGTAGAACTGGTTGTAGAACTGGCTGTAGAACTGGCTGTGGAACTGGCTGTAGAACTGTCTGTAGAACTGTCTGTAGAACTGGTTGTGGAAGTGGCTGTAGAACTGGCTGTGGAACTGGCTGTGGAACTGGCTGTGGAACTGGCTGTGTGTGGCTGTAGAACTGGCTGTGGAACTGTCTGTAGAACTGGCTGTAGAACTGTCTGTGGAACTGGCTGTGGAAGTGGCTGTGTGTGGCTGTGGAACTGGCTGTAGAACTGGCTGTGTGTGGCTGTAGAACTGGCTGTAGAACTGGCTGTGTCTGGCTGTAGAACTGGCTGTGTGTGGCTGTAGAACTGGCTGTGTGTGGCTGTAGAACTGGCTGTAGAACTGGCTGTGTGTGGCTGTAGAACTGGCTGTGTGTGGCTGTAGAACTTGCTGTGTGTGGCTGTAGAACTGGCTGTGTGTGGCTGTGGAACTGGCTGTAGAACTGGCTGTGTGTGGCTGTAGAACTGGCTGTGTGTGGCTGTAGAACTGGCTGTGTGTGGCTGTAGAACTGGCTATAGAACTGGCTGTAGAACTGGCTGTGTGTGGCTGTAGAACTGGCTGTAGAACTGGCTATAGAACTGGCTGTGTGTGGCTGTAAAACTGGCTGTAGAACTGGCTGTGTGTGGCTGTAGAACTGGCTGTGTGTGGCTGTAGAACTGGCTATAGAACTGGCTGTGTGTGGCTGTAGAACTGGCTGTAGAACTGGCTGTGTGTGGCTGTAGAACTGCCTGTAGAACTGGCTGTGTGTGGCTGTAGAACTGGCTGTTGAAGTGGCTGTGTGTGGCTGTAGAACTGACTGTGTGTGGCGGTAGAACTGGCTATAGAACTGGCTGTGTGTGGCTGTAGAACTGGCTGTAGAACTGGCTGTGTGTGGCTGCAGAACTGCCTGTAGAACTGGCTGTGTGTGGCTGTAGAACTGGCTGTTGAAGTGGCTGTGTGTGGCTGTAGAACTGGCTGTAGAACTGGCTATAGAACTGGCTGTAGAACTGGCTATAGAACTGGCTATAGAACTGGCTGTGTGTGGCTGTAAAACTGGCTGTAGAATTGTCTGTAGAACTGGCTGTGTGTGGCTGTAGAACTGGCTGTGTGTGGCTGTAGAACTGTCTGTGTGTGGCTGTAGAACTGGCTATAGAACTGGCTGTGTGTGGCTGTAGAACTGGCTGTAGAACTGGCTGTGTGTGGCTGTAGAACTGGCTGTGGAAGTGGCTGTTGAAGTGGCTGTGGAAGTGGCTGTGTGTGGCTGTAGAACTGGCTGTAGAACTGGCTGTGTGTGGCTGTAGAACTGGCTGTAGAACTGGCTATAGAACTGGCTGTGTGTGGCTGTAAAACTGGCTGTAGAACTGTCTGTAGAACTGGCTGTGTGTGGCTGTAGAACTGGCTGTGTGTGGCTGTAGAGCTGGCTGTAGAACTGGCTGTGTGTGGCTGTAGAACTGGCTGTGGAAGTGGCTGTTGAATTGGCTGTGTGAGGCTGTAGAACTGGCTGTGTGTGGCTGTGGAACTGGCTTTGAAACTGGCTGTAGAACTGGCTGTGGAACTGGCTGTAGAACTGGCTGTGTGTGGCTGTAGAACTGGCTGTGTGTGGCTGTAGAACTGGCTGTGTGTGGCTGAAGAACTGGCTGTGTGTGGCTGTAGAACTGGCTGTAGAACAGTCTGTAGAACTGGCTGTGGAAGTGGCTGTAGAACTGGCTGTGTGTGGCTGTAGAACTGGCTGTGGAAGTGGCTGTAGAACTGGCTGTGTGTGGCTGTAGAACTGGCTGTGTGTGGCTGTAGAACTGGCTTTGTGTGGCTGTAGAACTGGATGTGTGTGGCTGTAGAACTGGCTTTGTGTGGCTGTAGAACTGGATGTGTGTGGCTGTAGAACTGGCTGTAGAACTGGCTGTGGAAGTGGCTGTAGAACTGGCTGTGTGTGACTGTAGAACTGGCTGTGTGTGGCTGTAGAACTGGCTGTGTGTGGCTGTAGAACTGGATGTGTGTGGCTGTAGAACTGGCTGTGGAAGTGGCTGTAGAACTGGCTGTGTGTGGCTGTAGAACTGTCTGTGGAAGTGGCTGTAGAACTGGCTGTGTGTGTCTGTGGAACTGGCTGTAGAACTTGTTGTGTGTGGATGTAGAACTGGCTGTAGAACTGGCTGTGTGTGGCTGTAGAACTGGTTGTAGAAGTGGCTGTAGAACTGGCTGTAGAACTGGTTGTAGAAGTGGCTGTAGAACTGGCTGTAGAACTGGCTGTGGAACTGGCTGTGTGTGGCTGTAGAACTGGCTGTAGAACTGGCTATAGAACTGGCTGTGTGTGGCTGTAAAACTGGCTGTAGAACTGGCTGTGTGTGGCTGTAGAACTGGCTGTGTGTGGCTGTAGAACTGGCTATAGAACTGGCTGTGTGTGGCTGTAGAACTGGCTGTAGAACTGGCTGTGAGTGGCTGTAGAACTGCCTGTAGAACTGGCTGTGTGTGGCTGTAGAACTGGCTGTTGAAGTGGCTGTGTGTGGCTGTAGAACTGACTGTGTGTGGCTGTAGAACTGGCTATAGAACTGGCTGTGTGTGGCTGTAGAACTGGCTGTAGAACTGGCTGTGTGTGGCTGTAGAACTGCCTGTAGAACTGGCTGTGTGTGGCTGTAGAACTGGCTGTTGAAGTGGCTGTGTGTGGCTGTAGAACTGGCTGTAGAACTGGCTATAGAACTGGCTGTAGAACTGGCTATAGAACTGGCTATAGAACTGGCTGTGTGTGGCTGTAAAACTGGCTGTAGAACTGTCTGTAGAACTGGCTGTGTGTGGCTGTAGAACTGGCTGTGTGTGGCTGTAGAACTGTCTGTGTGTGGCTGTAGAACTGGCTATAGAACTGGCTGTGTGTGGCTGTAGAACTGGCTGTAGAACTGGCTGTGTGTGGCTGTAGAACTGGCTGTGGAAGTGGCTGTTGAAGTGGCTGTGGAAGTGGCTGTGTGTGGCTGTAGAACTGGCTGTAGAACTGGCTGTGTGTGGCTGTAGAACTGGCTGTAGAACTGGCTGTAGAACTGGCTATAGAACTGGCTGTGTGTGGCTGTAAAACTGGCTGTAGAACTGTCTGTAGAACTGGCTGTGTGTGGCTGTAGAACTGGCTGTGTGTGGCTGTAGAGCTGGCTGTAGAACTGGATGTGTGTGGCTGTAGAACTGGCTGTGGAACTGTCTGTTGAACTGTCTGTAGAACTGTCTGTAGAACTGTCTGTGGAACTGTCTGTGGAAGTGGCTGTGTGTGGCTGCGGAACTGGCTGTAGAACTGGCTGTGTGTGGCTGTAGAACTGGCTGTGTGTGGCTGTAGAACTGGCTGTGTGTGGCTGTAGAACTGGTTGTGTGTGGATGTAGAACTGGCTGTAGAACTGGCTGTGTGTGGCTGTAGAACTGGTTGTAGAAGTGGCTGTAGAACTGGCTGTAGAACTGGTTGTAGAAGTGGCTGTAGAACTGGCTGTAGAACTGGCTGTGGAACTGGCTGTAGAACTGGCTGTGTGTGGCTGTAGAACTGGCTGTGTGTGGCTGTAGAACTGGCTGTGTGTGGATGTAGAACTGGCTGTGTGTGGCTGTAGAACTGGATGTGTGTGGCTGTAGAACTGGCTGTGGAACTGTCTGTTGAACTGTCTGTAGAACTGTCTGTAGAACTGTCTGTGGAACTGTCTGTGGAAGTGGCTGTGTGTGGCTGCGGAACTGGCTGTAGAACTGGCTGTGTGTGGCTGTAGAACTGGCTGTAGAACTGGCTGTGTGTGGCTGTAGAACTGGCTGTGTGTGGCTGTAGAACTGGCTGTGTGTGGCTGTAGAACCGGCTGTGTGTGGCTGTAGAACTGGCTGTAGAACTGGCTGTAGAACTGGCTGTAGAACTGGCTGTGTGTGGCTGTAGAACTGGCTGTAGAACTGGCTATAGAACTGGCTGTGTGTGGCTGTAGAACTGTCTGTAGAACTGGCTATGTGTGGCTGTAGAACTGTCTGTAGAACTGGCTGTGTGTGGCTGTAGAACTGGCTGTAGAACTGGCTGTGGAAGTGGCTGTGGAAGTGGCTGTGTGTGGCTGTAGAACTGGCTGTAGAACTGGCTGTGTGTGGCTGTGGAACTGGCTGTGGAACTGGCTGTGTGTGGCTGTAGAACTGGCTATAGAACTGGCTGTGTGTGGCTGTAAAACTGGCTGTAGAACTGGCTGTGTGTGGCTGTAGAACTGGCTGTGTGTGGCTGTAGAACTGGCTATAGAACTGGCTGTGTGTGGCTGTAGAACTGGCTGTAGAACTGGCTGTGAGTGGCTGTAGAACTGCCTGTAGAACTGGCTGTGTGTGGCTGTAGAACTGGCTGTTGAAGTGGCTGTGTGTGGCTGTAGAACTGACTGTGTGTGGCTGTAGAACTGGCTATAGAACTGGCTGTGTGTGGCTGTAGAACTGGCTGTAGAACTGGCTGTGTGTGGCTGTAGAACTGCCTGTAGAACTGGCTGTGTGTGGCTGTAGAACTGGCTGTTGAAGTGGCTGTGTGTGGCTGTAGAACTGGCTGTAGAACTGGCTATAGAACTGGCTGTAGAACTGGCTATAGAACTGGCTATAGAACTGGCTGTGTGTGGCTGTAAAACTGGCTGTAGAACTGTCTGTAGAACTGGCTGTGTGTGGCTGTAGAACTGGCTGTGTGTGGCTGTAGAACTGTCTGTGTGTGGCTGTAGAACTGGCTATAGAACTGGCTGTGTGTGGCTGTAGAACTGGCTGTAGAACTGGCTGTGTGTGGCTGTAGAACTGGCTGTGGAAGTGGCTGTTGAAGTGGCTGTGGAAGTGGCTGTGTGTGGCTGTAGAACTGGCTGTAGAACTGGCTGTGTGTGGCTGTAGAACTGGCTGTAGAACTGGCTGTAGAACTGGCTATAGAACTGGCTGTGTGTGGCTGTAAAACTGGCTGTAGAACTGTCTGTAGAACTGGCTGTGTGTGGCTGTAGAACTGGCTGTGTGTGGCTGTAGAGCTGGCTGTAGAACTGGCTGTGTGTGGCTGTAGAACTGGCTGTGGAAGTGGCTGTTGAAGTGGCTGTGTGAGGCTGTAGAACTGGCTGTGTGTGGCTGTGGAACTGGCTGTGAAACTGGCTGTAGAACTGGCTGTGGAACTGGCTGTAGAACTGGCTGTGTGTGGCTGTAGAACTGGCTGTGTGTGGCTGTAGAACTGGCTGTGTGTGGCTGAAGAACTGGCTGTGTGTGGCTGTAGAACTGGCTGTAGAACAGTCTGTAGAACTGGCTGTGGAAGTGGCTGTAGAACTGGCTGTGTGTGGCTGTAGAACTGGCTGTGGAAGTGGCTGTAGAACTGGCTGTGTGTGGCTGTAGAACTGGCTGTGTGTGGCTGTAGAACTGGCTTTGTGTGGCTGTAGAACTGGATGTGTGTGGCTGTAGAACTGGCTGTAGAACTGGCTGTGGAAGTGGCTGTAGAACTGGCTGTGTGTGACTGTAGAACTGGCTGTGTGTGGCTGTAGAACTGGCTGTGTGTGGCTGTAGAACTGGATGTGTGTGGCTGTAGAACTGGCTGTGGAAGTGGCTGTAGAACTGGCTGTGTGTGGCTGTAGAACTGTCTGTGGAAGTGGCTGTAGAACTGGCTGTGTGTGTCTGTGGAACTGGCTGTAGAACTTGTTGTGTGTGGATGTAGAACTGGCTGTAGAACTGGCTGTGTGTGGCTGTAGAACTGGTTGTAGAAGTGGCTGTAGAACTGGCTGTAGAACTGGTTGTAGAAGTGGCTGTAGAACTGGCTGTAGAACTGGCTGTGGAACTGGCTGTAGAACTGGCTGTGTGTGGCTGTAGAACTGGCTGTGTGTGGCTGTAGAACTGGCTGTGTGTGGCTGTAGAACTGGCTGTGTGTGGCTGTAGAACTGGATGTGTGTGGCTGTAGAACTGGCTGTGGAACTGTCTGTTGAACTGTCTGTAGAACTGTCTGTAGAACTGTCTGTGGAACTGTCTGTGGAAGTGGCTGTGTGTGGCTGCGGAACTGGCTGTAGAACTGGCTGTGTGTGGCTGTAGAACTGGCTGTGTGTGGCTGTAGAACTGGCTGTGTGTGGCTGTAGAACTGGTTGTGTGTGGATGTAGAACTGGCTGTAGAACTGGCTGTGTGTGGCTGTAGAACTGGTTGTAGAAGTGGCTGTAGAACTGGCTGTAGAACTGGTTGTAGAAGTGGCTGTAGAACTGGCTGTAGAACTGGCTGTGGAACTGGCTGTAGAACTGGCTGTGTGTGGCTGTAGAACTGGCTGTGTGTGGCTGTAGAACTGGCTGTGTGTGGATGTAGAACTGGCTGTGTGTGGCTGTAGAACTGGATGTGTGTGGCTGTAGAACTGGCTGTGGAACTGTCTGTTGAACTGTCTGTAGAACTGTCTGTAGAACTGTCTGTGGAACTGTCTGTGGAAGTGGCTGTGTGTGGCTGCGGAACTGGCTGTAGAACTGGCTGTGTGTGGCTGTAGAACTGGCTGTAGAACTGGCTGTGTGTGGCTGTAGAACTGGCTGTGTGTGGCTGTAGAACTGGCTGTGTGTGGCTGTAGAACCGGCTGTGTGTGGCTGTAGAACTGGCTGTAGAACTGGCTGTAGAACTGGCTGTAGAACTGGCTGTGTGTGGCTGTAGAACTGGCTGTAGAACTGGCTATAGAACTGGCTGTGTGTGGCTGTAGAACTGTCTGTAGAACTGGCTATGTGTGGCTGTAGAACTGTCTGTAGAACTGGCTGTGTGTGGCTGTAGAACTGGCTGTAGAACTGGCTGTGGAAGTGGCTGTGGAAGTGGCTGTGTGTGGCTGTAGAACTGGCTGTAGAACTGGCTGTGTGTGGCTGTGGAACTGGCTGTGGAACTGGCTGTAGAACTGGCTGTGGAACTGGCTGTAGAACTGGCTGTGTGTGGCTGTAGAACTGGCTGTGTGTGGCTGTAGAACTGGCTGTGCGTGGCTGTAGAACTGGCTGTAGAACTGGCTGTGGAAGTGGCTGTAGAACTGGCTGTGTGTGGCTGTAGAACTGGCTGTGGAAGTGGCTGTAGAACTGGCTGTGTGTGGCTGTAGAACTGGCTGTGTGTGGCTGTAGAACTCGATGTGTGTGGCTGTAGAACTGGCTGTAGAACTGTCTGTGGAAGTGGCTGTAGAACTGGCTGTGTGTTTCTGTGGAACTGGCTGTAGAACTTGTTGTGTGTGGATGTAGAACTGGATGTAGAACTGGCTGTAGAACTGGCTGTGTGTGGCTGTAGAACTGGTTGTAGAAGTGGCTGTAGAACTGGCTGTAGAACTGGCTGTGGAACTGGCTGTAGAACTGGCTGTGTGTGGCTGTAGAACTGGCTGTAGAACTGGTTGTAGAAGTGGCTGTAGAACTGGCTGTAGAACTGGCTGTGTAAGTGGCTGTAGAACTGGCTGTGTGTGGCTGTAGAACTGGCTGTGTGTGGCTGTAGAACTGGATGTGTGTGGCTGTAGAACTGGCTGTGGAACTATCTGTTGAACTGTCTGTAGAACTGTCTGTAGAACTTTCTGTCGAACTGTCTGTGGAAGTGGCTGTGTGTGGCTGTGGAAGTGGCTGTAGAACTGGCTGTGTGTGGCTGTAGAACTGGCTGTGTGTGGCTGTAGAACTGGCTGTAGAACTGGCTGTGTGTGGCTGTAGAACTGGCTGTGTGTGGCTGTAGAACCGGCTGTGTGTGGCTGTAGAACTGGCTATAGAACTGGCTGTAGAACTGGCTGTGTGTGGCTGTAGAACTGGCTGTAGAACTGGCTGTAGAACTGGCTGTGTGTGGCTGTAGAACTGGCTGTAGAACTGGCTGTAGAACTGGCTATAGAACTGGCTGTGCGTGGCTGTAAAACTGGCTGTAGAACTGTCTGTAGAACTGGCTGTGTGTGGCTGTAGAACTGGCTGTAGACCTGGCTGTGTGTGGCTGTAGAACTGGCTGTAGAACTGGCTGTGGAAGTGGGTGTTGAAGTGGCTGTGGAAGTGGCTGTGTGTGGCTGTAGAACTGGCTGTAGAACTGGCTGTGTGTGGCTGTGGAACTGGCTGTGGAACTGGCTGTAGAACTGGCTGTGGAACTGGCTGTAGAACTGGCTGTGTGTGGCTGTAGAACTGGCTGTGTGTGGCTGTAGAACTGGCTGTGCGTGGCTGTAGAACTGGCTGTAGAACTGGCTGTGTGTGGCTGTAGAACTGGCTATAGAACTGGCTGTAGAACTGGCTGTGTGTGGCTGTAGAACTGGCTGTAGAACTGGCTGTAGAACTGGCTTTAGAACTGGCTGTAGAACTGGCTGTGTGTGGCTGTAGAACTGGCTGTAGAACTGGCTGTAGAACTGGCTATAGAACTGGCTGTGCGTGGCTGTAAAACTGGCTGTAGAACTGTCTGTAGAACTGGCTGTGTGTGGCTGTAGAACTGGCTGTAGAACTGGCTGTGTGTGGCTGTAGAACTGGCTGTAGAACTGGCTGTGGAAGTGGCTGTTGAAGTGGCTGTGGAAGTGGCTGTGTGTGGCTGTAGAACTGGCTGTAGAACTGGCTGTGTGTGGCTGTGGAACTGGCTGTGGAACTGGCTGTAGAACTGGCTTTGGAACTGGCTGTAGAACTGGCTGTGTGTGGCTGTAGAACTGGCTGTGTGTGGCTGTTGAACTGGCTGTGCGTGGCTGTAGAACTGGCTGTAGAACTGGCTGTGGAAGTGGCTGTAGAACTGGCTGTGTGTGGCTGTAGAACTGGCTGTGGAAGTGGCTGTAGAACTGGCTGTGTGTGGCTGTAGAACTGGCTGTGTGTGGCTGTAGAACTCGATGTGTGTGGCTGTAGAACTGGCTGTAGAACTGTCTGTGGAAGTGGCTGTAGAACTGGCTGTGTGTTTCTGTGGAACTGGCTGTAGAACTTGTTGTGTGTGGATGTAGAACTGGATGTAGAACTGGCTGTAGAACTGGCTGTGTGTGGCTGTAGAACTGGTTGTAGAAGTGGCTGTAGAACTGGCTGTAGAACTGGCTGTGGAACTGGCTGTAGAACTGGCTGTGTGTGGCTGTAGAACTGGCTGTGGAAGTGGCTGTGGAAGTGGCTGTGTGTGGTTGTAGAACTGGCTGTGGAAGTGGCTGTAGAACTGGCTGTGTGTGGCTGTAGAACTGGCTGTGTGTGGCTGTAGAACTGGCTGTGTGTGGCTGTAGAACTGGATGTGTGTGGCTGTAGAACTGGCTGTGGAACTGTCTGTTGAACTGTCTGTTGAACTGTCTGTAGAACTGTCTGTAGAACTGTCTGTGGAACTGGCTGTGTGTGGCTGTGGAACTGGCTGTAGAACTGGCTGTGTGTGGCTGTAGAACTGGCTGTGTGTGGCTGTAGAACTGGCTGTAGAACTGGCTGTGTGTGGCTGTAGAACTGGCTGTGTGTGGCTGTAGAACCGGCTGTGTGTGGCTGTAGAACTGGCTATAGAACTGGCTGTAGAACTGGCTGTGTGTGGCTGTAGAATTGGCTGTAGAACTGGCTGTAGAACTGGCTGTAGAACTGGCTGTAGAACTGGCTGTGTGTGGCTGTGGAACTGGCTGTAGAACTGGCTGTGTGTGGCTGTAGAACTGGCTGTGTGTGGCTGTAGAACTGGCTGTAGAACTGGCTGTGTGTGGCTGTAGAACTGGCTGTGTGTGGCTGTAGAACCGGCTGTGTGTGGCTGTAGAACTGGCTATAGAACTGGCTGTAGAACTGGCTGTGTGTGGCTGTAGAATTGGCTGTAGAACTGGCTGTAGAACTGGCTGTAGAACTGGCTGTAGAACTGGCTGTGTGTGGCTGTAGAACTGGCTGTAGAACTGGCTGTAGAACTGGCTATAGAACTGGCTGTGTGTGGCTGTAAAACTGGCTGTAGAACTGTCTGTAGAACTGGCTGTGTGTGGCTGTAGAACTGGCTGTAGAACTGGCTGTGTGTGGCTGTAGAACTGGCTGTAGAACTGGCTGTGGAAGTGGCTGTTGAAGTGGCTGTGGAAGTGGCTGTGTGTGGCTGTAGAACTGGCTGTAGAACTGGCTGTGTGTGGCTGTGGAACTGGCTGTGGAACTGGCTGTAGAACTGGCTGTGGAACTGGCTGTAGAACTGGCTGTGTGTGGCTGTAGAACTGGCTGTGTGTGGCTGTAGAACTGGCTGTGCGTGGCTGTAGAACTGGCTGTAGAACTGGCTGTGTGTGGCTTTAGAACTGGCTGTAGAACTGGCTGTGTGTGGCTGTAGAACTGGCTGTAGAACTGGCTGTGGAAGTGGCTGTTGAAGTGGCTGTGGAAGTGGCTGTGTGTGGCTGTAGAACTGGCTGTAGAACTGGCTGTGTGTGGCTGTGGAACTGGCTGTGGAACTGGCTGTAGAACTGGCTGTGGAACTGGCTGTAGAACTGGCTGTGTGTGGCTGTAGAACTGGCTGTGTGTGGCTGTAGAACTCGATGTGTGTGGCTGTAGAACTGGCTGTAGAACTGTCTGTGGAAGTGGCTGTAGAACTGGCTGTGTGTTTCTGTGGAACTGGCTGTAGAACTTGTTGTGTGTGGATGTAGAACTGGATGTAGAACTGGCTGTAGAACTGGCTGTGTGTGGCTGTAGAACTGGTTGTAGAAGTGGCTGTAGAACTGGCTGTAGAACTGGCTGTGGAACTGGCTGTAGAACTGGCTGTGTGTGGCTGTAGAACTGGCTGTAGAACTGGTTGTAGAAGTGGCTGTAGAACTGGCTGTAGAACTGGCTGTGTAAGTGGCTGTAGAACTGGCTGTGTGTGGCTGTAGAACTGGCTGTGTGTGGCTGTAGAACTGGATGTGTGTGGCTGTAGAACTGGCTGTGGAACTATCTGTTGAACTGTCTGTAGAACTGTCTGTAGAACTTTCTGTCGAACTGTCTGTGGAAGTGGCTGTGTGTGGCTGTGGAAGTGGCTGTAGAACTGGCTGTGTGTGGCTGTAGAACTGGCTGTGTGTGGCTGTAGAACTGGCTGTAGAACTGGCTGTGTGTGGCTGTAGAACTGGCTGTGTGTGGCTGTAGAACCGGCTGTGTGTGGCTGTAGAACTGGCTATAGAACTGGCTGTAGAACTGGCTGTGTGTGGCTGTAGAACTGGCTGTAGAACTGGCTGTAGAACTGGCTGTGTGTGGCTGTAGAACTGGCTGTAGAACTGGCTGTAGAACTGGCTATAGAACTGGCTGTGCGTGGCTGTAAAACTGGCTGTAGAACTGTCTGTAGAACTGGCTGTGTGTGGCTGTAGAACTGGCTGTAGACCTGGCTGTGTGTGGCTGTAGAACTGGCTGTAGAACTGGCTGTGGAAGTGGGTGTTGAAGTGGCTGTGGAAGTGGCTGTGTGTGGCTGTAGAACTGGCTGTAGAACTGGCTGTGTGTGGCTGTGGAACTGGCTGTGGAACTGGCTGTAGAACTGGCTGTGGAACTGGCTGTAGAACTGGCTGTGTGTGGCTGTAGAACTGGCTGTGTGTGGCTGTAGAACTGGCTGTGCGTGGCTGTAGAACTGGCTGTAGAACTGGCTGTGTGTGGCTGTAGAACTGGCTATAGAACTGGCTGTAGAACTGGCTGTGTGTGGCTGTAGAACTGGCTGTAGAACTGGCTGTAGAACTGGCTTTAGAACTGGCTGTAGAACTGGCTGTGTGTGGCTGTAGAACTGGCTGTAGAACTGGCTGTAGAACTGGCTATAGAACTGGCTGTGCGTGGCTGTAAAACTGGCTGTAGAACTGTCTGTAGAACTGGCTGTGTGTGGCTGTAGAACTGGCTGTAGAACTGGCTGTGTGTGGCTGTAGAACTGGCTGTAGAACTGGCTGTGGAAGTGGCTGTTGAAGTGGCTGTGGAAGTGGCTGTGTGTGGCTGTAGAACTGGCTGTAGAACTGGCTGTGTGTGGCTGTGGAACTGGCTGTGGAACTGGCTGTAGAACTGGCTTTGGAACTGGCTGTAGAACTGGCTGTGTGTGGCTGTAGAACTGGCTGTGTGTGGCTGTAGAACTGGCTGTGCGTGGCTGTAGAACTGGCTGTAGAACTGGCTGTGGAAGTGGCTGTAGAACTGGCTGTGTGTGGCTGTAGAACTGGCTGTGGAAGTGGCTGTAGAACTGGCTGTGTGTGGCTGTAGAACTGGCTGTGTGTGGCTGTAGAACTCGATGTGTGTGGCTGTAGAACTGGCTGTAGAACTGTCTGTGGAAGTGGCTGTAGAACTGGCTGTGTGTTTCTGTGGAACTGGCTGCAGAACTTGTTGTGTGTGGATGTAGAACTGGATGTAGAACTGGCTGTAGAACTGGCTGTGTGTGGCTGTAGAACTGGTTGTAGAAGTGGCTGTAGAACTGGCTGTAGAACTGGCTGTGGAACTGGCTGTAGAACTGGCTGTGTGTGGCTGTAGAACTGGCTGTGGAAGTGGCTGTGGAAGTGGCTGTGTGTGGTTGTAGAACTGGCTGTGGAAGTGGCTGTAGAACTGGCTGTGTGTGGCTGTAGAACTGGCTGTGTGTGGCTGTAGAACTGGCTGTGTGTGGCTGTAGAACTGGATGTGTGTGGCTGTAGAACTGGCTGTGGAACTGTCTGTTGAACTGTCTGTTGAACTGTCTGTAGAACTGTCTGTAGAACTGTCTGTGGAACTGGCTGTGTGTGGCTGTGGAACTGGCTGTAGAACTGGCTGTGTGTGGCTGTAGAACTGGCTGTGTGTGGCTGTAGAACTGGCTGTAGAACTGGCTGTGTGTGGCTGTAGAACTGGCTGTGTGTGGCTGTAGAAACCGGCTGTGTGTGGCTGTAGAACTGGCTATAGAACTGGCTGTAGAACTGGCTGTGTGTGGCTGTAGAATTGGCTGTAGAACTGGCTGTAGAACTGGCTGTAGAACTGGCTGTAGAACTGGCTGTGTGTGGCTGTAGAACTGGCTGTAGAACTGGCTGTAGAACTGGCTATAGAACTGGCTGTGTGTGGCTGTAAAACTGGCTGTAGAACTGTCTGTAGAACTGGCTGTGTGTGGCTGTAGAACTGGCTGTAGAACTGGCTGTGTGTGGCTGTAGAACTGGCTGTAGAACTGGCTGTGGAAGTGGCTGTTGAAGTGGCTGTGGAAGTGGCTGTGTGTGGCTGTAGAACTGGCTGTAGAACTGGCTGTGTGTGGCTGTGGAACTGGCTGTGGAACTGGCTGTAGAACTGGCTGTGGAACTGGCTGTAGAACTGGCTGTGTGTGGCTGTAGAACTGGCTGTGTGTGGCTGTAGAACTGGCTGTGCGTGGCTGTAGAACTGGCTGTAGAACTGGCTGTGTGTGGCTTTAGAACTGGCTGTAGAACTGGCTGTGTGTGGCTGTAGAACTGGCTGTAGAACTGGCTGTGGAAGTGGCTGTTGAAGTGGCTGTGGAAGTGGCTGTGTGTGGCTGTAGAACTGGCTGTAGAACTGGCTGTGTGTGGCTGTGGAACTGGCTGTGGAACTGGCTGTAGAACTGGCTGTGGAACTGGCTGTAGAACTGGCTGTGTGTGGCTGTAGAACTGGCTGTGTGTGGCTGTAGAACTGGCTGTGCGTGGCTGTAGAACTGGCTGTAGAACTGGCTGTGGAAGTGGCTGTAGAACTGGCTGTGTGTGGCTGTAGAACAGGCTGTGGAAGTGGCTGTAGAACTGGCTGTGTGTGGCTGTAGTACTGGCTGTGTGTGGCTGTAGAACTCGATGTGTGTGGCTGTAGAACTGGCTGTAGAACTGTCTGTGGAAGTGGCTGTAGAACTGGCTGTGTGTTTCTGTGGAACTGGCTGTAGAACTTGTTGTGTGTGGATGTAGAACTGGATGTAGAACTGGCTGTAGAACTGGCTGTGTGTGGCTGTAGAACTGGCTGTGTGTGGCTGTAGAACCGGCTGTGTGTGGCTGTAGAACTGGCTATAGAACTGGCTGTAGAACTGGCTGTGTGTGGCTGTAGAACTGGCTGTAGAACTGGCTGTAGAACTGGCTGTGTGTGGCTGTAGAACTGGCTGTAGAACTGGCTGTAGAACTGGCTATAGAACTGACTGTGTGTGGCTGTAAAACTGGCTGTAGAACTTTCTGTAGAACTGGCTGTGTGTGGCTGTAGAACTGGCTGTAGAACTGGCTGTGTGTGGCTGTAGAACTGGCTGTAGAACTGGCTGTGGAAGTGGCTGTGTGTGGCTGTAGAACTGGCTGTAGAACTGGCTGTGTGTGGCTGTGGAACTGGCTTTGGAACTGGCTGTAGAACTGGCTGTGGAACTGGCTGTAGAACTGGCTGTGTGTGGCTGTAGAACTGGCTGTGTGTGGCTGTAGAACTGGCTGTGCGTGGCTGTAGAACTGGCTGTAGAACTGGCTGTGGAAGTGGCTGTAGAACTGGCTGTGTGTGGCTGTAGAACTGGCTGTGGAAGTGGCTGTAGAACTGGCTGTGTGTGGCTGTAGAACTGGCTGTGTGTGGCTGTAGAACTCGATGTGTGTGGCTGTAGAACTGGCTGTAGAACTGTCTGTGGAAGTGGCTGTAGAACTGGCTGTGTGTTTCTGTGGAACTGGCTGTAGAACTTGTTGTGTGTGGATGTAGAACTGGATGTAGAACTGGCTGTAGAACTGGCTGTGTGTGGCTGTAGAACTGGTTGTAGAACTGGCTGTAGAACTGGCTGTGGAACTGGCTGTAGAACTGTCTGTAGAACTGTCTGTGGAACTGGCTGTGGAAGTGGCTGTGGAAGTGGCTGTAGAACTGGCTGTAGAACTGTCTGTAGAACTGTCTGTAGAACTGTCTGTAGAACTGTCTGTGGAACTGGCTGTGGAAGTGGCTGTGTGTGGCTGTGGAACTGGCTGTAGAACTGGCTGTGTGTGGCTGTAGAACTGGCTGTAGAACTGGCTGTGTCTGGCTGTAGAACTGGCTGTGTGTGGCTGTAGAACTGGCTGTGTGTGGCTGTAGAACTGGCTATAGAACTGGCTGTAGAACTGGTTGTATGTGGCTGTAGAACTGGCTGTAGAACTGGCTGTAGAACTGGCTGTAGAACTGGCTATAGAACTGGCTGTGTGTGGCTGTGGAACTGGCTGTAGAACTGGCTGTAGAACTGGCTATAGAGCTGGCTGTGTGTGGCTGTAAAACTGGCTGTAGAACTGGCTGTAGAACTGGCTGTAGAACTGGCTGTATGTGGCTGTAGAACTGGCTGTAGAACTGGCTGTGTGTGGCTGTAGAACTAGCTGTGGAAGTGGCTGTAGAACTGGCTGTAGAAGTGGCTGTGTGTGGCTGTAGAACTGGCTGTGTGTGGCTGTAGAACTGGCTGTGTGTGGCTGTAGAACTGCCTGTGTGTGGCTGTAGAACTGGATGTGTGTGGCTGTAGAACTGGCTGTGGAACTGTCTGTTGAACTGTCTGTAGAACTGTCTGTGGAACTGTCTGTGGAAGTGGCTGTGTGTGGCTGTGGAACTGGCTGTAGAACTGGCTGTGTGTGGCTGTAGAACTGGCTGTGGAACTGGCTGTAGAACTGGCTGTGGAACTGGCTGTGGAACTGGCTGTGTGTGGCTGTAGAACTGGCTGTGGAACTGGCTGTGTGTGGCTGTAGAACTGGCTGTATGTGGCTGTAGAACTGGCTGTGTGTGGCTGTAGAACTGGATGTGCGTGGCTGTAGAACTGGCTGTAGAACTGGCTGTGGAAGTGGCTGTAGAACTGGCTGTGTGTGGCTGTAGAACTGGCTGTAGAACTGGCTGTGTGTGGCTGTAGAACTGGCTGTGTGTGGCTGTAGAACTCGATGTGTGTGGCTGTAGAACTGGCTGTAGAACTGTCTGTGGAAGTGGCTGTAGAACTGGCTGTGTGTTTCTGTGGAACTGGCTGTAGAAGTTGTTGTGTGTGGATGTAGAACTGGATGTAGAACTGGCTGTAGAACTGGCTGTGTGTGGCTGTAGAACTGGTTGTAGAACTGGCTGTAGAACTGGCAGTGGAACTGGCTGTAGAACTGTCTGTAGAACTGTCTGTAGAACTGGTTGTGGAAGTGGCTGTAGAACTGGCTGTGGAACTGGCTGTGGAACTGGCTGTGGAACTGGCTGTGTGTGGCTGTAGAACTGGCTGTGGAACTGTCTGTAGAACTGTCTGTAGAACTGGCTGTAGAACTGTCTGTGGAACTGGCTGTGGAAGTGGCTGTGTGTGGCTGTGGAACTGGCTGTAGAACTGGCTGTGTGTGGCTGTAGAACTGGCTGTAGAACTGGCTGTGTCTGGCTGTAGAACTGGCTGTGTGTGGCTGTAGAACTGGCTGTGTGTGGCTGTAGAACTGGCTATAGAACTGGCTGTAGAACTGGCTGTAGAACTGGCTGTAGAACTGGCTGTAGAACTGGCTGTAGAACTGGCTATAGAACTGGCTGTGTGTGGCTGTGGAACTGGCTGTAGAACTGGCTGTAGAACTGGCTATAGAGCTGGCTGTGTGTGGCTGTAAAACTGGCTGTAGAACTGGCTGTAGAACTGGCTGTAGAACTGGCTGTATGTGGCTGTAGAACTGGCTGTAGAACTGGCTGTGTGTGGCTGTAGAACTGGCTGTAGAACTAGCTGTGGAAGTGGCTGTAGAACTGGCTGTAGAAGTGGCTGTGTGTGGCTGTAGAACTGGCTGTGTGTGGCTGTAGAACTGGCTGTGTGTGGCTGTAGAACTGGCTGTGTGTGGCTGTAGAACTGGATGTGTGTGGCTGTAGAACTGGCTGTGGAACTGTCTGTTGAACTGTCTGTAGAACTGTCTGTGGAACTGGCTGTGTGTGGCTGTAGAACTGGCTGTGGAACTGGCTGTAGAACTGGCTGTGGAACTGGCTGTGTGTGGCTGTAGAACTGGCTGTGGAACTGGCTGTAGAACTGGCTGTGGAACTGGCTGTGGAACTGGCTGTGTGTGGCTGTAGAACTGGCTGTGGAACTGGCTGTGTGTGGCTGTAGAACTGGCTGTATGTGGCTGTAGAACTGGCTGTGTGTGGCTGTAGAACTGGATGTGTGTGGCTGTAGAACTGGCTGTGGAACTGTCTGTAGAACTGGCTGTGGAAGTGGCTGTGGAACTGGCTGTAGAACTGGCTGTGTGTGGCTGTAGAACTGGCTGTGTGTGGCTGTAGAACTGCCTGTAGAACTGCCTGTGTCTGGCTGTAGAACTGGCTGTGTGTGGCTGTAGAACTGGCTGTGTGTGGCTGTAGAACTGGCTATAGAACTGGCTGTAGAACTGGCTGTGTGTGGCTGTAGAACTGGCTGTAGAACTGGCTATAGAACTGGCTGTGTGTGGCTGTAGAACTGGCTGTAGAACTGGCTGTAGAACTGGCTGTAGAACTGGCTATAGAGCTGGCTGTAAAACTGGCTGTAAAACTGGTTGTAGAACTGGCTGTAGAACTGGCTGTAGAACTGGCTGTGTGTGGCTGTATAACTGGCTGTAGAACTGGCTGTGTGTGGCTGTAGAACTGGCTGTAGAACTAGCTGTGGAAGTGGCTGTAGAAGTGGCTGTAGAAGTGGCTGTGTGTGGCTGTAGAAGTGGCTGTGTGTGGCTGTAGAACTGGCTGTGTGTGGCTGTAGAACTGGCTGTGTGTGGCTGTAGAACTGGATGTGTGTGGCTGTAGAACTGGCTGTGGAACAGTCTGTTGAACTGTCTGTAGAACTGTCTGTGGAACTGTCTGTGGAAGTGGCTGTGTGTGGCTGTGGAACTGGCTGTAGAACTGGCTGTGTGTGGCTGTAGAACTGGCTGTGTGTGGCTGTAGAACTGGCTGTAGAACTGGCTGTAGAACTGGCTGTAGAACTGGCTGTGTGTGGCTGTAGAACTGGCTGTAGAACTGGTTGTAGAACTGGCTGTAGAACTGGCTGTGTCTGGCTGTAGAACCGGCTGTGTGTGGCTGTAGAACTGGCTATAGAACTGGCTGTGTGTGGCTGTAGAACTGGCTGTAGAACTGGCTATAGAACTGGCTGTGTGTGGCTGTAAAACTGGCTGTAGAACTGTCTGTAGAACTGGCTGTGTGTGGCTGTAGAACTGGCTGTGTGTGGCTGTAGAACTGGCTGTAGAACTGGCTGTGGAAGTGGCTGTTGAAGTGGCTTTGGATGTGGCTGTGTGCAGCTGTAGAACTGGCTGTAGAACTGGCTGTGTGTGGCTGTGGAACTGGCTGTGGAACTGGCTGTAGAACTGGCTGTGGAACTGGCTGTAGAACTGGCTGTGTGTGGCTGTAGAACTGGCTGTGCGTGGCTGTAGAACTGGCTGTGCGTGGCTGTAGAACTGGCTGTAGAACT
Organism: Salmo salar; assembly: GCF_905237065.1. Lineage (NCBI taxonomy): Eukaryota > Metazoa > Chordata > Actinopteri > Salmoniformes > Salmonidae > Salmo > Salmo salar. The sequence goes on along the minus strand of NC_059466.1, from coordinate 39,056,395 downwards.
GGCTGTGGAAGTGGCTGTAGAACTGGCTGTGTGTGGCTGTAGAACTGGCTGTGGAAGTGGCTGTAGAACTGGCTGTGTGTGGCTGTAGAACTGGCTGTGTGTGGCTGTAGAACTGGATGTGTGTGGCTGTAGAACTGGATGTGTGTGGCTGTAGAACTGGCTGTGGAACTGGCTGTGGAACTGGCTGTGGAACTGGCTGTGTGTGGCTGTAGAACTGGCTGTGGAACTGTCTGTAGAACTGTCTGTAGAACTGGCTGTAGAACTGTCTGTGGAACTGGCTGTGGAAGTGGCTGTGTGTGGCTGTGGAACTGGCTGTAGAACTGGCTGTGTGTGGCTGTAGAACTGGCTGTAGAACTGGCTGTGTCTGGCTGTAGAACTGGCTGTGTGTGGCTGTAGAACTGGCTGTGTGTGGCTGTAGAACTGGCTATAGAACTGGCTGTAGAACTGGCTGTATGTGGCTGTAGAACTGGCTGTAGAACTGGCTGTAGAACTGGCTGCAGAACTGGCTATAGAACTGGCTGTGTGTGGCTGTGGAACTGGCTGTAGAACTGGCTGTAGAACTGGCTATAGAGCTGGCTGTGTGTGGCTGTAAAACTGGCTGTAGAACTGGCTGTAGAACTGGCTGTAGAACTGGCTGTATGTGGCTGTAGAACTGGCTGCAGAACTGGCTGTGTGTGGCTGTAGAACTGGCTGTAGAACTAGCTGTGGAAGTGGCTGTAGAACTGGCTGTAGAAGTGGCTGTGTGTGGCTGTAGAACTGGCTGTGTGTGGCTGTAGAACTGGCTGTGTGTGGCTGTAGAACTGGCTGTGTGTGGCTGTAGAACTGGATGTGTGTGGCTGTAGAACTGGCTGTGGAACTGTCTGTTGAACTGTCTGTAGAACTGTCTGTGTAACTGTCTGTGGAAGTGGCTGTGTGTGGCTGTGGAACTGGCTGTAGAACTGGCTGTGTGTGGCTGTAGAACTGGCTGTGGAACTGGCTGTAGAACTGGCTGTGGAACTGGCTGTGGAACTGGCTGTGTGTGGCTGTAGAACTGGCTGTGGAACTGGCTGTGTGTGGCTGTAGAACTGGCTGTATGTGGCTGTAGAACTGGCTGTGTGTGGCTGTAGAACTGGATGTGTGTGGCTGTAGAACTGGCTGTGGAACTGTCTGTAGAACTGTCTGTGGAACTGGCTGTGGAAGTGGCTGTGTGTGGCTGTGGAACTGGCTGTAGAACTGGCTGTGTGTGGCTGTAGAACTGGCTGTGTGTGGCTGTAGAACTGGCTGTAGAACTGCCTGTGTCTGGCTGTAGAACTGGCTGTGTGTGGCTGTAGAACTGGCTGTGTGTGGCTGTAGAACTGGCTATAGAACTGGCTGTAGAACTGGCTGTGTGTGGCAGTAGAACTGGCTGTAGAACTGGCAGTAGAACTGGCTGTAGAACTGGCTATAGAACTGGCTGTGTGTGGCTGTAGAACTGGCTGTAGAACTGGCTGTAGAACTGGCTATAGAGCTGGCTGTAAAACTGGCTGTAAAACTGGTTGTAGAACTGGCTGTAGAACTGGCTGTAGAACTGGCTGTGTGTGGCTGTATAACTGGCTGTAGAACTGGCTGTGTGTGGCTGTAGAACTGGCTGTAGAACTAGCTGTGGAAGTGGCTGTAGAAGTGGCTGTAGAAGTGGCTGTGTGTGGCTGTAGAAGTGGCTGTGTGTGGCTGTAGAACTGGCTGTGTGTGGCTGTAGAACTGGCTGTGTGTGGCTGTAGAACTGGATGTGTGTGGCTGTAGAACTGGCTGTGTGTGGCTGTGGAACTGGCTGTAGAACTGGCTGTGTGTGGCTGTAGAACTGGCTGTGTGTGGCTGTAGAACTGGCTGTAGAACTGGCTGTAGAACTGGCTGTAGAACTGGCTGTGTGTGGCTGTAGAACTGGCTGTAGAACTGGCTGTAGAACTGGCTGTGTCTGGCTGTAGAACCGGCTGTGTGTGGCTGTAGAACTGGCTATAGAACTGGCTGTAGAACTGGCTGTGTGTGGCTGTAGAACTGGCTGTAGAACTGGCTGTAGAACTGGCTATAGAACTGGCTGTGTGTGGCTGTAAAACTGGCTGTAGAACTGTCTGTAGAACTGGCTGTGTGTGGCTGTAGAACTGGCTGTAGAACTGGCTGTGTGTGGCTGTAGAACTGGCTGTAGAACTGGCTGTGGAAGTGGCTGTTGAAGTGGCTTTGGATGTGGCTGTGTGCAGCTGTAGAACTGGCTGTAGAACTGGCTGTGTGTGGCTGTGGAACTGGCTGTGGAACTGGCTGTAGAACTGGCTGTGGAACTGGCTGTGTGTGGCTGTAGAACTGGCTGTGGAACTGGCTGTAGAACTGGCTGTGGAACTGGCTGTGGAACTGGCTGTGTGTGGCTGTAGAACTGGCTGTGGGACTGGCTGTGTGTGGCTGTAGAACTGGCTGTATGTGGCTGTAGAACTGGCTGTGTGTGGCTGTAGAACTGGATGTGTGTGGCTGTAGAACTGGCTGTGGAACTGTCTGTAGAACTGGCTGTGGAAGTGGCTGTGTGTGGCTGTGGAACTGGCTGTAGAACTGGCTGTGTGTGGCTGTAGAACTGGCTGTGTGTGGCTGTAGAACTGGCTGTAGAACTGCCTGTGTCTGGCTGTAGAACTGGCTGTGTGTGGCTGTAGAACTGGCTGTGTGTGGCTGTAGAACTGGCTATAGAACTGGCTGTAGAACTGGCTGTGTGTGGCTGTAGAACTGGCTGTAGAACTGGCTATAGAACTGGCTGTGTGTGGCTGTAGAACTGGCTGTAGAACTGGCTGTAGAACTGGCTGTAGAACTGGCTATAGAGCTGGCTGTAAAACTGGCTGTAAAACTGGTTGTAGAACTGGCTGTAGAACTGGCTGTAGAACTGGCTGTGTGTGGCTGTATAACTGGCTGTAGAACTGGCTGTGTGTGGCTGTAGAACTGGCTGTAGAACTAGCTGTGGAAGTGGCTGTAGAAGTGGCTGTAGAAGTGGCTGTGTGTGGCTGTAGAAGTGGCTGTGTGTGGCTGTAGAACTGGCTGTGTGTGGCTGTAGAACTGGCTGTGTGTGGCTGTAGAACTGGATGTGTGTGGCTGTAGAACTGGCTGTGGAACAGTCTGTTGAACTGTCTGTAGAACTGTCTGTGGAACTGTCTGTGGAAGTGGCTGTGTGTGGCTGTGGAACTGGCTGTAGAACTGGCTGTGTGTGGCTGTAGAACTGGCTGTGTGTGGCTGTAGAACTGGCTGTAGAACTGGCTGTAGAACTGGCTGTAGAACTGGCTGTAGAACTGGCTGTGTGTGGCTGTAGAACTGGCTGTAGAACTGGTTGTAGAACTGGCTGTAGAACTGGCTGTGTCTGGCTGTAGAACCGGCTGTGTGTGGCTGTAGAACTGGCTATAGAACTGGCTGTAGAACTGGCTGTGTGTGGCTGTAGAACTGGCTGTAGAACTGGCTATAGAACTGGCTGTGTGTGGCTGTCAAACTGGCTGTAGAACTGTCTGTAGAACTGGCTGTGTGTGGCTGTAGAACTGGCTGTGTGTGGCTGTAGAACTGGCTGTAGAACTGGCTGTGGAAGTGGCTGTTGAAGTGGCTTTGGATGTGGCTGTGTGCAGCTGTAGAACTGGCTGTAGAACTGGCTGTGTGTGGCTGTGGAACTGGCTGTGGAACTGGCTGTAGAACTGGCTGTGGAACTGGCTGTAGAACTGGCTGTGTGTGGCTGTAGAACTGGCTGTGCGTGGCTGTAGAACTGGCTGTGCGTGGCTGTAGAACTGGCTGTAGAACTGGCTGTGGAAGTGGCTGTAGAACTGGCTGTGTGTGGCTGTAGAACTGGCTGTGGAAGTGGCTGTAGAACTGGCTGTGTGTGGCTGTAGAAATGGCTGTGTGTGGCTGTAGAACTGGATGTGTGTGGCTGTAGAACTGGATGTGTGTGGCTGTAGAACTGGCTGTGGAACTGGCTGTGGAACTGGCTGTGGAACTGGCTGTGTGTGGCTGTAGAACTGGCTGTGGAACTGTCTGTAGAACTGTCTGTAGAACTGGCTGTAGAACTGTCTGTGGAACTGGCTGTGGAAGTGGCTGTGTGTGGCTGTGGAACTGGCTGTAGAACTGGCTGTGTGTGGCTGTAGAACTGGCTGTAGAACTGGCTGTGTCTGGCTGTAGAACTGGCTGTGTGTGGCTGTAGAACTGGCTGTGTGTGGCTGTAGAACTGGCTATAGAACTGGCTGTAGAACTGGCTGTATGTGGCTGTAGAACTGGCTGTAGAACTGGCTGTAGAACTGGCTGTAGAACTGGCTATAGAACTGGCTGTGTGTGGCTGTGGAACTGGCTGTAGAACTGGCTGTAGAACTGGCTATAGAGCTGGCTGTGTGTGGCTGTAAAACTGGCTGTAGAACTGGCTGTAGAACTGGCTGTAGAACTGGCTGTATGTGGCTGTAGAACTGGCTGTAGAACTGGCTGTGTGTGGCTGTAGAACTGGCTGTAGAACTAGCTGTGGAAGTGGCTGTAGAACTGGCTGTAGAAGTGGCTGTGTGTGGCTGTAGAACTGGCTGTGTGTGGCTGTAGAACTGGCTGTGTGTGGCTGTAGAACTGGCTGTGTGTGGCTGTAGAACTGGATGTGTGTGGCTGTAGAACTGGCTGTGGAACTGTCTGTTGAACTGTCTGTAGAACTGTCTGTGTAACTGTCTGTGGAAGTGGCTGTGTGTGGCTGTGGAACTGGCTGTAGAACTGGCTGTGTGTGGCTGTAGAACTGGCTGTGGAACTGGCTGTAGAACTGGCTGTGGAACTGGCTGTGGAACTGGCTGTGTGTGGCTGTAGAACTGGCTGTGGAACTGGCTGTGTGTGGCTGTAGAACTGGCTGTATGTGGCTGTAGAACTGGCTGTGTGTGGCTGTAGAACTGGATGTGTGTGGCTGTAGAACTGGCTGTGGAACTGTCTGTAGAACTGTCTGTGGAACTGGCTGTGGAAGTGGCTGTGTGTGGCTGTGGAACTGGCTGTAGAACTGGCTGTGTGTGGCTGTAGAACTGGCTGTGTGTGGCTGTAGAACTGGCTGTAGAACTGCCTGTGTCTGGCTGTAGAACTGGCTGTGTGTGTGGCTGTAGAACTGGCTGTGTGTGGCTGTAGAACTGGCTATAGAACTGGCTGTAGAACTGGCTGTGTGTGGCTGTAGAACTGGCTGTAGAACTGGCAGTAGAACTGGCTGTAGAACTGGCTATAGAACTGGCTGTGTGTGGCTGTAGAACTGGCTGTAGAACTGGCTGTAGAACTGGCTATAGAGCTGGCTGTAAAACTGGCTGTAAAACTGGTTGTAGAACTGGCTGTAGAACTGGCTGTAGAACTGGCTGTGTGTGGCTGTATAACTGGCTGTAGAACTGGCTGTGTGTGGCTGTAGAACTGGCTGTAGAACTAGCTGTGGAAGTGGCTGTAGAAGTGGCTGTAGAAGTGGCTGTGTGTGGCTGTAGAAGTGGCTGTGTGTGGCTGTAGAACTGGCTGTGTGTGGCTGTAGAACTGGCTGTGTGTGGCTGTAGAACTGGATGTGTGTGGCTGTAGAACTGGCTGTGTGTGGCTGTGGAACTGGCTGTAGAACTGGCTGTGTGTGGCTGTAGAACTGGCTGTGTGTGGCTGTAGAACTGGCTGTAGAACTGGCTGTAGAACTGGCTGTAGAACTGGCTGTAGAACTGGCTGTGTGTGGCTGTAGAACTGGCTGTAGAACTGGCTGTAGAACTGGCTGTGTCTGGCTGTAGAACCGGCTGTGTGTGGCTGTAGAACTGGCTATAGAACTGGCTGTAGAACTGGCTGTGTGTGGCTGTAGAACTGGCTGTAGAACTGGCTGTAGAACTGGCTATAGAACTGGCTGTGTGTGGCTGTAAAACTGGCTGTAGAACTGTCTGTAGAACTGGCTGTGTGTGGCTGTAGAACTGTCTGTAGAACTGGCTGTGTGTGGCTGTAGAACTGGCTGTAGAACTGGCTGTGGAAGTGGCTGTTGAAGTGGCTTTGGATGTGGCTGTGTGCAGCTGTAGAACTGGCTGTAGAACTGGCTGTGTGTGGCTGTGGAACTGGCTGTGGAACTGTCTGTAGAACTGGCTGTGGAACTGGCTGTAGAACTGGCTGTGTGTGGCTGTAGAACTGGCTGTGCGTGGCTGTAGAACTGGATGTGTGTGGCTGTAGAACTGGATGTGTGTGGCTGTAGAACTGGCTGTGGAACTGGCTGTGGAACTGGCTGTGGAACTGGCTGTGTGTGGCTGTAGAACTGGCTGTGGAACTGTCTGTAGAACTGTCTGTAGAACTGGCTGTAGAACTGTCTGTGGAACTGGCTGTGGAAGTGGCTGTGTGTGGCTGTGGAACTGGCTGTAGAACTGGCTGTGTGTGGCTGTAGAACTGGCTGCAGAACTGGCTGTGTCTGGCTGTAGAACTGGCTGTGTGTGGCTGTAGAACTGGCTGTGTGTGGCTGTAGAACTGGCTATAGAACTGGCTGTAGAACTGGCTGTAGAACTGGCTGTAGAACTGGCTGTAGAACTGGCTATAGAACTGGCTGTGTGTGGCTGTGGAACTGGCTGTAGAACTGGCTGTAGAACTGGCTATAGAGCTGGCTGTGTGTGGCTGTAAAACTGGCTGTAGAACTGGCTGTAGAACTGGCTGTAGAACTGGCTGTATGTGGCTGTAGAACTGGCTGTAGAACTGGTTGTGTGTGGCTGTAGAACTGGCTGTAGAACTAGCTGTGGAAGTGGCTGTAGAACTGGCTGTAGAAGTGGCTGTGTGTGGCTGTAGAACTGGCTGTGTGTGGCTGTAGAACTGGCTGTGTGTGGCTGTAGAACTGGCTGTGTGTGGCTGTAGAACTGGATGTGTGTGGCTGTAGAACTGGCTGTGGAACTGTCTGTTGAACTGTCTGTAGAACTGTCTGTGTAACTGTCTGTGGAAGTGGCTGTGTGTGGCTGTGGAACTGGCTGTAGAACTGGCTGTGTGTGGCTGTAGAACTGGCTGTGGAACTGGCTGTAGAACTGGCTGTGGAACTGGCTGTGGAACTGGCTGTGTGTGGCTGTAGAACTGGCTGTGGAACTGGCTGTGTGTGGCTGTAGAACTGGCTGTATGTGGCTGTAGAACTGGCTGTGTGTGGCTGTAGAACTGGATGTGTGTGGCTGTGGAACTGGCTGTGGAACTGTCTGTAGAACTGTCTGTGGAACTGGCTGTGGAAGTGGCTGTGTATGGCTGTGGAACTGGCTGTAGAACTGGCTGTGTGTGGCTGTAGAACTGGCTGTGTGTGGCTGTAGAACTGGCTGTAGAACTGCCTGTGTCTGGCTGTAGAACTGGCTGTGTGTGGCTGTAGAACTGGCTGTGTGTGGCTGTAGAACTGGCTATAGAACTGGCTGTAGAACTGGCTGTGTGTGGCTGTAGAACTGGCTGTAGAACTGGCAGTAGAACTGGCTGTAGAACTGGCTATAGAACTGGCTGTGTGTGGCTGTAGAACTGGCTGTAGAACTGGCTGTAGAACTGGCTATAGAGCTGGCTGTAAAACTGGCTGTAAAACTGGTTGTAGAACTGGCTGTAGAACTGGCTGTAGAACTGGCTGTGTGTGGCTGTATAACTGGCTGTAGAACTGGCTGTGTGTGGCTGTAGAACTGGCTGTAGAACTAGCTGTGGAAGTGGCTGTAGAAGTGGCTGTAGAAGTGGCTGTGTGTGGCTGTAGAAGTGGCTGTGTGTGGCTGTAGAACTGGCTGTGTGTGGCTGTAGAACTGGCTGTGTGTGGCTGTAGAACTGGATGTGTGTGGCTGTAGAACTGGCTGTGGAACAGTCTGTTGAACTGTCTGTAGAACTGTCTGTGGAACTGTCTGTGGAAGTGGCTGTGTGTGGCTGTGGAACTGGCTGTAGAACTGGCTGTGTGTGGCTGTAGAACTGGCTGTGTGTGGCTGTAGAACTGGCTGTAGAACTGGCTGTAGAACTGGCTGTAGAACTGGCTGTAGAACTGGCTGTGTGTGGCTGTAGAACTGGCTGTAGAACTGGCTGTAGAACTGGCTGTGTCTGGCTGTAGAACCGGCTGTGTGTGGCTGTAGAACTGGCTATAGAACTGGCTGTAGAACTGGCTGTGTGTGGCTGTAGAACTGGCTGTAGAACTGGCTGTAGAACTGGCTATAGAACTGGCTGTGTGTGGCTGTAAAACTGGCTGTAGAACTGTCTGTAGAACTGGCTGTGTGTGGCTGTAGAACTGGCTGTAGAACTGGCTGTGTGTGGCTGTAGAACTGGCTGTAGAACTGGCTGTGGAAGTGGCTGTTGAAGTGGCTTTGGATGTGGCTGTGTGCAGCTGTAGAACTGGCTGTAGAACTGGCTGTGTGTGGCTGTGGAACTGGCTGTGGAACTGGCTGTAGAACTGGCTGTGGAACTGGCTGTAGAACTGGCTGTGTGTGGCTGTAGAACTGGCTGTGCGTGGCTGTAGAACTGGCTGTGCGTGGCTGTAGAACTGGCTGTAGAACTGGCTGTGGAAGTGGCTGTAGAACTGGCTGTGTGTGGCTGTAGAACTGGCTGTGGAAGTGGCTGTAGAACTGGCTGTGTGTGGCTGTAGAACTGGCTGTGTGTGGCTGTAGAACTGGATGTGTGTGGCTGTAGAACTGGATGTGTGTGGCTGTAGAACTGGCTGTAGAACTGTCTGTGGAAGTGGCTGTAGAACTGGCTGTGTGTTTCTGTGGAACTGGCTGTAGAACTTGTTGTGTGTGGATGTAGAACTGGATGTAGAACTGGCTGTAGAACTGGCTGTGTGTGGCTGTAGAACTGGTTGTAGAAGTGGCTGTAGAACTGGCTGTAGAACTGGCTGTGGAACTGGCTGTAGAACTGTCTGTAGAACTGGTTGTGGAAGTGGCTGTAGAACTGGCTGTAGAACTGGCTGTGGAACTGGCTGTAGAACTGGCTGTGGAACTGGCTGTGTGTGGCTGTAGAACTGGCTGTGGAACTGGCTGTGTGTGGCTGTAGAACTGGCTGTATGTGGCTGTAGAACTGGCTGTGTGTGGCTGTAGAACTGGATGTGTGTGGCTGTAGAACTGGCTGTGGAACTGTCTGTAGAACTGTCTGTAGAACTGGCTGTAGAACTGTCTGTGGAACTGGCTGTGGAAGTGGCTGTGTGTGGCTGTGGAACTGGCTGTAGAACTGGCTGTGTGTGGCTGTAGAACTGGCTGTGTGTGGCTGTAGAACTGGCTGTGTCTGGCTGTAGAACTGGCTGTGTGTGGCTGTAGAACTGGCTGTGTGTGGCTGTAGAACTGGCTATAGAACTGGCTGTAGAACTGGCTGTGTGTGGCTGTAGAACTGGCTGTAGAACTGGCTGTAGAACTGGCTGTAGAACTGGCTATAGAACTGGCTGTGTGTGGCTGTAGAACTTGCTGTAGAACTGGCTGTAGACCTGGCTGTAGAACTGGCTATAGAGCTGGCTGTGTGTGGCTGTAAAACTGGCTGTAGAACTGGCTGTAGAACTGGCTGTGTGTGGCTGTAGAACTGGCTGTGTGTGGCTGTAGAACTGGCTGTAGAACTAGCTGTGGAAGTGGCTGTAGAACTGGCTGTAGAAGTGGCTGTGTGTGGCTGTGGAACTGGCTGTGGAACTGGCTGTAGAACTGGCTGTGTGTGGCTGTAGAACTGGCTGTGTGTGGCTGTAGAACTGGCTGTGTGTGGCTGTAGAACTGGCTGCAGAACTGGCTGTGGAAGTGGCTGTGTGTGGCTGTGTGTGGCTGTGGAACTGGCTGTGGAACTGGCTGTAGAACTGGCTGTGTGTGGCTGTAGAACTGGCTGTGTGTGGCTGTAGAACTGGCTGTGTGTGGCTGTAGAACTGGCTATAGAACTGGCTATAGAACTGGCTGTAGAACTGGCTGTAGAACTGGCTGTGGAACTGGCTGTGGAAATGGCTGCGTGTGGCTGTAGAACTGGCTGTGTGTGGCTGTAGAACTGGCTGTGTGTGGCTGTAGAACTGGCTGTGTGTGGCTGTAGAACTGGCTATAGAACTGGCTGTAGAACTGGCTGTGTGTGGCTGTAGAACTGGCTGTAGAACTGGCTGTAGAACTGGCTGTAGAACTGGCTATAGAACTGGCTGTGTGTGGCTGTAGAACTGGCTGTAGAACTGGCTGTAGACCTGGCTGTAGAACTGGCTATAGAGCTGGCTGTGTGTGGCTGTAAAACTAGCTGTAGAACTGGCTGTAGAACTGGCTGTGTGTGGCTGTAGAACTGGCTGTAGAACTGGCTGTGTGTGGCTGTAGAACTGGCTGTAGAACTAGCTGTGGAAGTGGCTGTAGAACTGGCTGCAGAAGTGGCTGTGTGTGGCTGTGGAACTGGCTGTGGAAGTGGCTGTAGAACTGGTTGTGTGTGGCTGTAGAACTGGCTGTGTGTGGCTGTAGAACTGGCTGTGTGTGGCTGTAGAACTGGCTGTAGAACTGGCTGTGGAAGTGGCTGTGTGTGGCTGTGTGTGGCTGTGGAACTGGCTGTGGAACTGGCTGTAGAACTGGCTTGTGTGGCTGTAGAACTGGCTGTGTGTGGCTGTAGAACTGGCTGTGTGTGGCTGTAGAACTGGCTATAGAACTGGCTATAGAACTGGCTGTAGAACTGGCTGTAGAACTGGCTGTGGAACTGGCTGTGGAACTGGCTGCGTGTGGCTGTAGAACTGGCTGTGTGTGGCTGTAGAACTGGCTGTGTGTGGCTGTAGAACTGGCTATAGAACTGGCTGTAGAACTGGCTGTGTGTGGCTGTAGAACTGGCTGTAGAACTGGCTGTAGAACTGGCTGTAGAACTGGCTATAGAACTGGCTGTGTGTGGCTGTAGAACTGGCTGTAGAACATGCTGTAGACCTGGCTGTAGAACTGGTTATAGAGCTGGCTGTGTGTGGCTGTAAAACTGGCTGTAGAACTGGCTGTAGAACTGGCTGTGTGTGGCTGTAGAACTGGCTGTAGAACCGGCTGTGTGTGGCTGTAGAACTGGCTATAGAACTGGCTGTAGAACTGGCTGTGTGTGGCTGTAGAACTGGCTGTAGAACTGGCTGTAGAACTGGCTATAGAACTGGCTGTGTGTGGCTGTAAAACTGGCTGTAGAACTGTCTGTAGAACTGGCTGTGTGTGGCTGTAGAACTGTCTGTAGAACTGGCTGTGTGTGGCTGTAGAACTGGCTGTAGAACTGGCTGTGGAAGTGGCTGTTGAAGTGGCTTTGGATGTGGCTGTGTGCAGCTGTAGAACTGGCTGTAGAACTGGCTGTGTGTGGCTGTGGAACTGGCTGTGGAACTGTCTGTAGAACTGGCTGTGGAACTGGCTGTAGAACTGGCTGTGTGTGGCTGTAGAACTGGCTGTGCGTGGCTGTAGAACTGGATGTGTGTGGCTGTAGAACTGGATGTGTGTGGCTGTAGAACTGGCTGTGGAACTGGCTGTGGAACTGGCTGTGGAACTGGCTGTGTGTGGCTGTAGAACTGGCTGTGGAACTGTCTGTAGAACTGTCTGTAGAACTGGCTGTAGAACTGTCTGTGGAACTGGCTGTGGAAGTGGCTGTGTGTGGCTGTGGAACTGGCTGTAGAACTGGCTGTGTGTGGCTGTAGAACTGGCTGTAGAACTGGCTGTGTCTGGCTGTAGAACTGGCTGTGTGTGGCTGTAGAACTGGCTGTGTGTGGCTGTAGAACTGGCTATAGAACTGGCTGTAGAACTGGCTGTAGAACTGGCTGTAGAACTGGCTGTAGAACTGGCTATAGAACTGGCTGTGTGTGGCTGTGGAACTGGCTGTAGAACTGGCTGTAGAACTGGCTATAGAGCTGGCTGTGTGTGGCTGTAAAACTGGCTGTAGAACTGGCTGTAGAACTGGCTGTAGAACTGGCTGTATGTGGCTGTAGAACTGGCTGTAGAACTGGTTGTGTGTGGCTGTAGAACTGGCTGTAGAACTAGCTGTGGAAGTGGCTGTAGAACTGGCTGTAGAAGTGGCTGTGTGTGGCTGTAGAACTGGCTGTGTGTGGCTGTAGAACTGGCTGTGTGTGGCTGTAGAACTGGCTGTGTGTGGCTGTAGAACTGGATGTGTGTGGCTGTAGAACTGGCTGTGGAACTGTCTGTTGAACTGTCTGTAGAACTGTCTGTGTAACTGTCTGTGGAAGTGGCGTGTGTGGCTGTGGAACTGGCTGTAGAACTGGCTGTGTGTGGCTGTAGAACTGGCTGTGGAACTGGCTGTAGAACTGGCTGTGGAACTGGCTGTGGAACTGGCTGTGTGTGGCTGTAGAACTGGCTGTGGAACTGGCTGTGTGTGGCTGTAGAACTGGCTGTATGTGGCTGTAGAACTGGCTGTGTGTGGCTGTAGAACTGGATGTGTGTGGCTGTGGAACTGGCTGTGGAACTGTCTGTAGAACTGTCTGTGGAACTGGCTGTGGAAGTGGCTGTGTATGGCTGTGGAACTGGCTGTAGAACTGGCTGTGTGTGGCTGTAGAACTGGCTGTGTGTGGCTGTAGAACTGGCTGTAGAACTGCCTGTGTCTGGCTGTAGAACTGGCTGTGTGTGGCTGTAGAACTGGCTGTGTGTGGCTGTAGAACTGGCTATAGAACTGGCTGTAGAACTGGCTGTGTGTGGCTGTAGAACTGGCTGTAGAACTGGCAGTAGAACTGGCTGTAGAACTGGCTATAGAACTGGCTGTGTGTGGCTGTAGAACTGGCTGTAGAACTGGCTGTAGAACTGGCTATAGAGCTGGCTGTAAAACTGGCTGTAAAACTGGTTGTAGAACTGGCTGTAGAACTGGCTGTAGAACTGGCTGTGTGTGGCTGTATAACTGGCTGTAGAACTGGCTGTGTGTGGCTGTAGAACTGGCTGTAGAACTAGCTGTGGAAGTGGCTGTAGAAGTGGCTGTAGAAGTGGCTGTGTGTGGCTGTAGAAGTGGCTGTGTGTGGCTGTAGAACTGGCTGTGTGTGGCTGTAGAACTGGCTGTGTGTGGCTGTAGAACTGGATGTGTGTGGCTGTAGAACTGGCTGTGGAACAGTCTGTTGAACTGTCTGTAGAACTGTCTGTGGAACTGTCTGTGGAAGTGGCTGTGTGTGGCTGTGGAACTGGCTGTAGAACTGGCTGTGTGTGGCTGTAGAACTGGCTGTGTGTGGCTGTAGAACTGGCTGTAGAACTGGCTGTAGAACTGGCTGTAGAACTGGCTGTAGAACTGGCTGTGTGTGGCTGTAGAACTGGCTGTAGAACTGGCTGTAGAACTGGCTGTGTCTGGCTGTAGAACCGGCTGTGTGTGGCTGTAGAACTGGCTATAGAACTGGCTGTAGAACTGGCTGTGTGTGGCTGTAGAACTGGCTGTAGAACTGGCTGTAGAACTGGCTATAGAACTGGCTGTGTGTGGCTGTAAAACTGGCTGTAGAACTGTCTGTAGAACTGGCTGTGTGTGGCTGTAGAACTGGCTGTAGAACTGGCTGTGTGTGGCTGTAGAACTGGCTGTAGAACTGGCTGTGGAAGTGGCTGTTGAAGTGGCTTTGGATGTGGCTGTGTGCAGCTGTAGAACTGGCTGTAGAACTGGCTGTGTGTGGCTGTGGAACTGGCTGTGGAACTGGCTGTAGAACTGGCTGTGGAACTGGCTGTAGAACTGGCTGTGTGTGGCTGTAGAACTGGCTGTGCGTGGCTGTAGAACTGGCTGTGCGTGGCTGTAGAACTGGCTGTAGAACTGGCTGTGGAAGTGGCTGTAGAACTGGCTGTGTGTGGCTGTAGAACTGGCTGTGGAAGTGGCTGTAGAACTGGCTGTGTGTGGCTGTAGAACTGGCTGTGTGTGGCTGTAGAACTGGATGTGTGTGGCTGTAGAACTGGATGTGTGTGGCTGTAGAACTGGCTGTAGAACTGTCTGTGGAAGTGGCTGTAGAACTGGCTGTGTGTTTCTGTGGAACTGGCTGTAGAACTTGTTGTGTGTGGATGTAGAACTGGATGTAGAACTGGCTGTAGAACTGGCTGTGTGTGGCTGTAGAACTGGTTGTAGAAGTGGCTGTAGAACTGGCTGTAGAACTGGCTGTGGAACTGGCTGTAGAACTGTCTGTAGAACTGGTTGTGGAAGTGGCTGTAGAACTGGCTGTAGAACTGGCTGTGGAACTGGCTGTAGAACTGGCTGTGGAACTGGCTGTGTGTGGCTGTAGAACTGGCTGTGGAACTGGCTGTGTGTGGCTGTAGAACTGGCTGTATGTGGCTGTAGAACTGGCTGTGTGTGGCTGTAGAACTGGATGTGTGTGGCTGTAGAACTGGCTGTGGAACTGTCTGTAGAACTGTCTGTAGAACTGGCTGTAGAACTGTCTGTGGAACTGGCTGTGGAAGTGGCTGTGTGTGGCTGTGGAACTGGCTGTAGAACTGGCTGTGTGTGGCTGTAGAACTGGCTGTGTGTGGCTGTAGAACTGGCTGTGTCTGGCTGTAGAACTGGCTGTGTGTGGCTGTAGAACTGGCTGTGTGTGGCTGTAGAACTGGCTATAGAACTGGCTGTAGAACTGGCTGTGTGTGGCTGTAGAACTGGCTGTAGAACTGGCTGTAGAACTGGCTGTAGAACTGGCTATAGAACTGGCTGTGTGTGGCTGTAGAACTTGCTGTAGAACTGGCTGTAGACCTGGCTGTAGAACTGGCTATAGAGCTGGCTGTGTGTGGCTGTAAAACTGGCTGCAGAACTGGCTGTAGAACTGGCTGTGTGTGGCTGTAGAACTGGCTGTGTGTGGCTGTAGAACTGGCTGTAGAACTAGCTGTGGAAGTGGCTGTAGAACTGGCTGTAGAAGTGGCTGTGTGTGGCTGTGGAACTGGCTGTGGAACTGGCTGTAGAACTGGCTGTGTGTGGCTGTAGAACTGGCTGTGTGTGGCTGTAGAACTGGCTGTGTGTGGCTGTAGAACTGGCTGCAGAACTGGCTGTGGAAGTGGCTGTGTGTGGCTGTGTGTGGCTGTGGAACTGGCTGTGGAACTGGCTGTAGAACTGGCTGTGTGTGGCTGTAGAACTGGCTGTGTGTGGCTGTAGAACTGGCTGTGTGTGGCTGTAGAACTGGCTATAGAACTGGCTATAGAACTGGCTGTAGAACTGGCTGTAGAACTGGCTGTGGAACTGGCTGTGGAAATGGCTGCGTGTGGCTGTAGAACTGGCTGTGTGTGGCTGTAGAACTGGCTGTGTGTGGCTGTAGAACTGGCTGTGTGTGGCTGTAGAACTGGCTATAGAACTGGCTGTAGAACTGGCTGTGTGTGGCTGTAGAACTGGCTGTAGAACTGGCTGTAGAACTGGCTGTAGAACTGGCTATAGAACTGGCTGTGTGTGGCTGTAGAACTGGCTGTAGAACTGGCTGTAGACCTGGCTGTAGAACTGGCTATAGAGCTGGCTGTGTGTGGCTGTAAAACTAGCTGTAGAACTGGCTGTAGAACTGGCTGTGTGTGGCTGTAGAACTGGCTGTAGAACTGGCTGTGTGTGGCTGTAGAACTGGCTGTAGAACTAGCTGTGGAAGTGGCTGTAGAACTGGCTGCAGAAGTGGCTGTGTGTGGCTGTGGAACTGGCTGTGGAAGTGGCTGTAGAACTGGTTGTGTGTGGCTGTAGAACTGGCTGTGTGTGGCTGTAGAACTGGCTGTGTGTGGCTGTAGAACTGGCTGTAGAACTGGCTGTGGAAGTGGCTGTGTGTGGCTGTGTGTGGCTGTGGAACTGGCTGTGGAACTGGCTGTAGAACTGGCTGTGTGTGGCTGTAGAACTGGCTGTGTGTGGCTGTAGAACTGGCTGTGTGTGGCTGTAGAACTGGCTATAGAACTGGCTATAGAACTGGCTGTAGAACTGGCTGTAGAACTGGCTGTGGAACTGGCTGTGGAACTGGCTGCGTGTGGCTGTAGAACTGGCTGTGTGTGGCTGTAGAACTGGCTGTGTGTGGCTGTAGAACTGGCTATAGAACTGGCTGTAGAACTGGCTGTGTGTGGCTGTAGAACTGGCTGTAGAACTGGCTGTAGAACTGGCTGTAGAACTGGCTATAGAACTGGCTGTGTGTGGCTGTAGAACTGGCTGTAGAACATGCTGTAGACCTGGCTGTAGAACTGGTTATAGAGCTGGCTGTGTGTGGCTGTAAAACTGGCTGTAGAACTGGCTGTAGAACTGGCTGTGTGTGGCTGTAGAACTGGCTGTAGAACTGGCTGTGTGTGGCTGTAGAACTGTCTGTAGAACTAGCTGTGGAAGTGGCTGTAGAACTGGCTGCAGAAGTGGCTGTGTGTGGCTGTGGAACTGGCTGTGGAACTGGCTGTGTGTCGCTGTAGAACTGGCTGTGTGTGGCTGTAGAACTGGCTGTGTGTGGCTGTAGAACTGGCTGTAGAACTGGCTGTGGAAGTGGCTGTGTGTGGCTGTGTGTGGCTGTGGAACTGGCTGTGGAACTGGCTGTAGAACTGGCTGTGTGTGGCTGTAGAACTGGCTGTGGTGGCTGTAGAACTGGCTGTAGAACTGGCTGTGTGTGGCTGTAGAACTGGCTGTAGAACTGGCTGTAGAACTGGCTGTAGAACTGGCTGTGGAACTGGCTCCGTGTGGCTGTAGAACTGGCTGTGGTGGCTGTAGAACTGGCTGTGTGTGGCTGTAGAACTGGCTGTGTGTGGCTGTAGAACTGGATGTGTGTGGCTGTAGAACTGGATGTGTGTGGCTGTAGAGCTGGCTGTAGAACTGTCTGTGGAAGTGGCTGCAGAACTGGCTGTGTGTGGCTGTAGAACTGGCTGTGTGTGGCTGTAGAACTGGCTATAGAACTGGCTATAGAACTGGCTGTAGAACTGGCTGTAGAACTGGCTGTGGAACTGGCTGTGGAAATGGCTGCGTGTGGCTGTAGAACTGGCTGTGTGTGGCTGTAGAACTGGCTGTGTGTGGCTGTAGAACTGGCTGTGTGTGGCTGTAGAACTGGCTATAGAACTGGCTGTAGAACTGGCTGTGTGTGGCTGTAGAACTGGCTGTAGAACTGGCTGTAGAACTGGCTGTAGAACTGGCTATAGAACTGGCTGTGTGTGGCTGTAGAACTGGCTGTAGAACTGGCTGTAGACCTGGCTGTAGAACTGGCTATAGAGCTGGCTGTGTGTGGCTGTAAAACTAGCTGTAGAACTGGCTGTAGAACTGGCTGTGTGTGGCTGTAGAACTGGCTGTAGAACTGGCTGTGTGTGGCTGTAGAACTGGCTGTAGAACTAGCTGTGGAAGTGGCTGTAGAACTGGCTGCAGAAGTGGCTGTGTGTGGCTGTGGAACTGGCTGTGGAAGTGGCTGTAGAACTGGTTGTGTGTGGCTGTAGAACTGGCTGTGTGTGGCTGTAGAACTGGCTGTGTGTGGCTGTAGAACTGGCTGTAGAACTGGCTGTGGAAGTGGCTGTGTGTGGCTGTGTGTGGCTGTGGAACTGGCTGTGGAACTGGCTGTAGAACTGGCTGTGTGTGGCTGTAGAACTGGCTGTGTGTGGCTGTAGAACTGGCTGTGTGTGGCTGTAGAACTGGCTATAGAACTGGCTATAGAACTGGCTGTAGAACTGGCTGTAGAACTGGCTGTGGAACTGGCTGTGGAACTGGCTGCGTGTGGCTGTAGAACTGGCTGTGTGTGGCTGTAGAACTGGCTGTGTGTGGCTGTAGAACTGGCTATAGAACTGGCTGTAGAACTGGCTGTGTGTGGCTGTAGAACTGGCTGTAGAACTGGCTGTAGAACTGGCTGTAGAACTGGCTATAGAACTGGCTGTGTGTGGCTGTAGAACTGGCTGTAGAACATGCTGTAGACCTGGCTGTAGAACTGGTTATAGAGCTGGCTGTGTGTGGCTGTAAAACTGGCTGTAGAACTGGCTGTAGAACTGGCTGTGTGTGGCTGTAGAACTGGCTGTAGAACTGGCTGTGTGTGGCTGTAGAACTGTCTGTAGAACTAGCTGTGGAAGTGGCTGTAGAACTGGCTGCAGAAGTGGCTGTGTGTGGCTGTGGAACTGGCTGTGGAACTGGCTGTGTGTCGCTGTAGAACTGGCTGTGTGTGGCTGTAGAACTGGCTGTGTGTGGCTGTAGAACTGGCTGTAGAACTGGCTGTGGAAGTGGCTGTGTGTGGCTGTGTGTGGCTGTGGAACTGGCTGTGGAACTGGCTGTAGAACTGGCTGTGTGTGGCTGTAGAACTGGCTGTGGTGGCTGTAGAACTGGCTGTAGAACTGGCTGTGTGTGGCTGTAGAACTGGCTGTAGAACTGGCTGTAGAACTGGCTGTAGAACTGGCTGTGGAACTGGCTCCGTGTGGCTGTAGAACTGGCTGTGGTGGCTGTAGAACTGGCTGTGTGTGGCTGTAGAACTGGCTGTGTGTGGCTGTAGAACTGGATGTGTGTGGCTGTAGAACTGGATGTGTGTGGCTGTAGAGCTGGCTGTAGAACTGTCTGTGGAAGTGGCTGCAGAACTGGCTGTGTGTGTCTGTGGAACTGGCTGTGTGTGGCTGTAGAACTGGCTGTGTGTGGCTGTAGAACTGGATGTGTGTGGCTGTAGAACTGGCTGTGTGTGGCTGTAGAACTGGCTGTGTGTGGCTGTAGAACTGGCTGTGTGTGGCTGTAGAACTGGCTGTAGAACTGTCTGTGGAAGTGGCTGTAGAACTGGCTGTGTGTGTCTGTGGAACTGGCTGTAGAACTTGTTGTGTGTGGATGTAGAAGTGGCTGTAGAACTGGCTGTAGAACTGGCTGTGTGTGGCTGTAGAACTGGATGTGTGTGGCTGTAGAACTGGCTGTAGAACTGTCTGTGGAAGTGGCTGTAGAACTGGCTGTGTGTTTCTGTGGAACTGGCTGTAGAACTTGTTGTGTGTGGATGTAGAACTGGATGTAGAACTGGCTGTAGAACTGGCTGTGTGTGGCTGTAGAACTGGATGTGTGTGGCTGTAGAACTGGCTGTGGAACTGTCTGTAGAACTGTCTGTAGAACTGTCTGTAGAACTGGCTGTAGAACTGTCTGTGGAAGTGGCTGTGTGTGGCTGTGGAACTGGCTGTAGAACTGGCTGTGTGTGGCTGTAGAACTGGCTGTGTGTGGCTGTAGAACTGGCTGTAGAACTGGCTGTGTCTGGCTGTAGAACTGGCTGTGTGTGGCTGTAGAACTGGCTGTGTGTGGCTGTAGAACTGGCTATAGAACTGGCTGTAGAACTGGCTGTGTGTGGCTGTAGAACTGGCTGTAGAACTGGCTGTAGAACTGGCTGTAGAACTGGCTATAGAACTGGCTGTGTGTGGCTGTAGAACTGGCTGTAGAACTGGCTGTAGACCTGGCTGTAGAACTGGCTATAGAGCTGGCTGTGTGTGGCTGTAAAACTGGCTGTAGAACTGGCTGTGTGTGGCTGTAGAACTGGCTGTAGAACTAGCTGTGGAAGTGGCTGTAGAACTGGCTGTAGAAGTGGCTGTGTGTGGCTGTGGAACTGGCTGTGGAACTGGCTGTAGAACTGGCTGTGTGTGGCTGTAGAACTGGCTGTGTGTGGCTGTAGAACTGGCTTTGTGTGGCTGTAGAACTGGCTGTAGAACTGGCTGTGGAAGTGGCTGTGTGTGTCTGTGTGTGGCTGTGGAACTGGCTGTGGAACTGGCTGTAGAACTGGCTGTGTGTGGCTGTAGAACTGGCTGTGTGTGGCTGTAGAACTGGCTGTGTGTGGCTGTAGAACTGGCTATAGAACTGGCTATAGAACTGGCTGTAGAACTGGCTGTAGAACTGGCTGTGGAACTGGCTGTGGAACTGGCTGCGTGTGGCTGTAGAACTGGCTGTGTGTGGCTGTAGAACTGGCTGTGTGTGGCTGTAGAACTGGCTGTGTGTGGCTGTAGAACTGGCTATAGAACTGGCTGTAGAACTGGCTGTGTGTGGCTGTAGAACTGGCTGTAGAACTGGCTGTAGAACTGGCTATAGAACTGGCTGTGTGTGGCTGTAGAACTGGCTGTAGAACTGGCTGTAGACCTGGCTGTAGAACTGGCTATAGAGCTGGCTGTGTGTGGCTGTAAAACTGGCTGTAGAACTGGCTGTAGAACTGGCTGTGTGTGGCTGTAGAACTGGCTGTAGAACTGGTTGTGTGTGGCTGTAGAACTGGCTGTAGAACTAGCTGTGGAAGTGGCTGTAGAACTGGCTGTAGAAGTGGCTGTGTGTGGCTGTGGAACTGGCTGTGGAACTGGCTGTAGAACTGGCTGTGTGTGGCTGTAGAACTGGCTGTGTGTGGCTGTAGAACTGGCTGTGTGTGGCTGTAGAACTGGCTGTAGAACTGGCTGTGGAAGTGGCTGTGTGTGGCTGTGTGTGGCTGTGGAACTGGCTGTGGAACTGGCTGTAGAACTGGCTGTGTGTGGCTGTAGAACTGGCTGTGTGTGGCTGTAGAACTGGCTGTGTGTGGCTGTAGAACTGGCTATAGAACTGGCTGTAGAACTGGCTGTAGAACTGGCTGTGGAAGTGGCTGTGTGTGGCTGTGTGTGGCTGTGGAACTGGCTGTGGAACTGGCTGTGTGTGGCTGTAGAACCTGCTGTGTGTGGCTGTAGAACTGGCTGTGTGTGGCTGTAGAACTGGCTATAGAACTGGCTGTAGAACTGGCTGTGTGTGGCTGTAGAACTGGCTGTAGAACTGGCTGTAGAACTGGCTATAGAACTGGCTATAGAGCTGGCTGTGTGTGGCTGTAAAACTGGCTGTAGAACTGGCTGTGTGTGGCTGTAGAACTGGCTGTAGAACTGGCTGTGTGTGGCTGTAGAACTGGCTGTAGAACTAGCTGTAGAACTGGCTGTGTGTGGCTGTAGAACTGGCTGTGTGTGGCTGTAGAACTGGCTGTGTGTGGCTGTAGAACTGGCTGTAGAACTGGCTGTGGAAGTGGCTGTGTGTGGCTGTGTGTGGCTGTGGAACTGGCTGTGGAACTGGCTGTAGAACTGACTGTGTGTGGCTGTAGAACTGGCTGTGTGTGGCTGTAGAACTGGCTATAGAACTGGCTATAGAACTGGCTGTAGAACTGGCTGTAGAACTGGCTGTGGAACTGGCTGTGGAACTGGCTGCGTGTGGCTGTAGAACTGGCTGTGGTGGCTGTAGAACTGGCTGTGTGTGGCTGTAGAACTGGCTATGTGTGGCTGTAGAACTGGATGTGTGTGGCTGTAGAACTGGATGTGTGTGGCTGTAGAGCTGGCTGTAGAACTGTCTGTGGAAGTGGCTGCAGAACTGGCTGTGTGTGTCTGTGGAACTGGCTGTGTGTGGCTGTAGAACTGGCTGTGTGTGGCTGTAGAACTGGATGTGTGTGGCTGTAGAACTGGCTGTGTGTGGCTGTAGAACTGGCTGTGTGTGGCTGTAGAACTGGCTGTGTGTGGCTGTAGAACTGGCTGTAGAACTGTCTGTGGAAGTGGCTGTAGAACTGGCTGTGTGTGTCTGTGGAACTGGCTGTAGAACTTGTTGTGTGTGGATGTAGAAGTGGCTGTAGAACTGGCTGTAGAACTGGCTGTGTGTGGCTGTAGAACTGGATGTGTGTGGCTGTAGAACTGGCTGTAGAACTGTCTGTGGAAGTGGCTGTAGAACTGGCTGTGTGTTTCTGTGGAACTGGCTGTAGAACTTGTTGTGTGTGGATGTAGAACTGGATGTAGAACTGGCTGTGTGTGGCTGTAGAACTGGTTGTAGAAGTGGCTGTAGAACTGGCTGTAGAACTGGCTGTGGAACTGGCTGTAGAACTGTCTGTAGAACTGGTTGTGGAAGTGGCTGTAGAACTGGCTGTAGAACTGGCTGTGGAACTGGCTGTAGAACTGGCTGTGGAACTGGCTGTGTGTGGCTGTAGAACTGGCTGTATGTGGCTGTAGAACTGGCTGTGTGTGGCTGTAGAACTGGATGTGTGTGGCTGTAGAACTGGCTGTAGAACTGGCTGTAGAACTGGCTGTAGAACTGGCTGTGGAACTGGCTGTGGAAATGGCTGCGTGTGGCTGTAGAACTGGTTGTGTGTGGCTGTAGAACTGGCTGTGTGTGGCTGTAGAACTGGCTGTGTGTGGCTGTAGAACTGGCTATAGAACTGGCTGTAGAACTGGCTGTGTGTGGCTGTAGAACTGGCTGTAGAACTGGCTGTAGAACTGGCTGTAGAACTGGCTATAGAACTGGCTGTGTGTGGCTGTAGAACTGGCTGTAGAACTGGCTGTAGACCTGGCTGTAGAACTGGCTATAGAGCTGGCTGTGTGTGGCTGTAAAACTAGCTGTAGAACTGGCTGTAGAACTGGCTGTGTGTGGCTGTAGAACTGGCTGTAGAACTGGCTGTGTGTGGCTGTAGAACTGGCTGTAGAACTAGCTGTGGAAGTGGCTGTAGAACTGGCTGCAGAAGTGGCTGTGTGTGGCTGTGGAACTGGCTGTGGAAGTGGCTGTAGAACTGGTTGTGTGTGGCTGTAGAACTGGCTGTGTGTGGCTGTAGAACTGGCTGTGTGTGGCTGTAGAACTGGCTGTAGAACTGGCTGTGGAAGTGGCTGTGTGTGGCTGTGTGTGGCTGTGGAACTGGCTGTGGAACTGGCTGTAGAACTGGCTGTGTGTGGCTGTAGAACTGGCTGTGTGTGGCTGTAGAACTGGCTGTGTGTGGCTGTAGAACTGGCTATAGAACTGGCTATAGAACTGGCTGTAGAACTGGCTGTAGAACTGGCTGTGGAACTGGCTGTGGAACTGGCTGCGTGTGGCTGTAGAACTGGCTGTGTGTGGCTGTAGAACTGGCTGTGTGTGGCTGTAGAACTGGCTATAGAACTGGCTGTAGAACTGGCTGTGTGTGGCTGTAGAACTGGCTGTAGAACTGGCTGTAGAACTGGCTGTAGAACTGGCTATAGAACTGGCTGTGTGTGGCTGTAGAACTGGCTGTAGAACTTGCTGTAGACCTGGCTGTAGAACTGGTTATAGAGCTGGCTGTGTGTGGCTGTAAAACTGGCTGTAGAACTGGCTGTAGAACTGGCTGTGTGTGGCTGTAGAACTGGCTGTAGAACTGGCTGTGTGTGGCTGTAGAACTGTCTGTAGAACTAGCTGTGGAAGTGGCTGTAGAACTGGCTGCAGAAGTGGCTGTGTGTGGCTGTGGAACTGGCTGTGGAACTGGCTGTGTGTCGCTGTAGAACTGGCTGTGTGTGGCTGTAGAACTGGCTGTGTGTGGCTGTAGAACTGGCTGTAGAACTGGCTGTGGAAGTGGCTGTGTGTGGCTGTGTGTGGCTGTGGAACTGGCTGTGGAACTGGCTGTAGAACTGGCTGTGTGTGGCTGTAGAACTGGCTGTGGTGGCTGTAGAACTGGCTGTAGAACTGGCTGTGTGTGTCTGTAGAACTGGCTGTAGAACTGGCTGTAGAACTGGCTGTAGAACTGGCTGTGGAACTGGCTCCGTGTGGCTGTAGAACTGGCTGTGGTGGCTGTAGAACTGGCTGTGTGTGGCTGTAGAACTGGCTGTGTGTGGCTGTAGAACTGGATGTGTGTGGCTGTAGAACTGGATGTGTGTGGCTGTAGAGCTGGCTGTAGAACTGTCTGTGGAAGTGGCTGCAGAACTGGCTGTGTGTGTCTGTGGAACTGGCTGTGTGTGGCTGTAGAACTGGCTGTGTGTGGCTGTAGAACTGGATGTGTGTGGCTGTAGAACTGGCTGTGTGTGGCTGTAGAACTGGCTGTGTGTGGCTGTAGAACTGGCTGTGTGTGGCTGTAGAACTGGCTGTAGAACTGTCTGTGGAAGTGGCTGTAGAACTGGCTGTGTGTGTCTGTGGAACTGGCTGTAGAACTTGTTGTGTGTGGATGTAGAAGTGGCTGTAGAACTGGCTGTAGAACTGGCTGTGTGTGGCTGTAGAACTGGATGTGTGTGGCTGTAGAACTGGCTGTAGAACTGTCTGTGGAAGTGGCTGTAGAACTGGCTGTGTGTTTCTGTGGAACTGGCTGTAGAACTTGTTGTGTGTGGATGTAGAACTGGATGTAGAACTGGCTGTAGAACTGGCTGTGTGTGGCTGTAGAACTGGATGTGTGAGGCTGTAGAACTGGCTGTGGAACTGTCTGTAGAACTGTCTGTAGAACTGTCTGTAGAACTGGCTGTAGAACTGTCTGTGGAAGTGGCTGTGTGTGGCTGTGGAACTGGCTGTAGAACTGGCTTTGTGTGGCTGTAGAACTGGCTGTGTGTGGCTGTAGAACTGGCTGTAGAACTGGCTGTGTCTGGCTGTAGAACTGGCTGTGTGTGGCTGTAGAACTGGCTGTGTGTGGCTGTAGAACTGGCTATAGAACTGGCTGTAGAACTGGCTGTGTGTGGCTGTAGAACTGGCTGTAGAACTGGCTGTAGAACTGGCTGTAGAACTGGCTATAGAACTGGCTGTGTGTGGCTGTAGAACTGGCTGTAGAACTGGCTGTAGACCTGGCTGTAGAACTGGCTATAGAGCTGGCTGTGTGTGGCTGTAAAACTGGCTGTAGAACTGGCTGTGTGTGGCTGTAGAACTGGCTGTAGAACTAGCTGTGGAAGTGGCTGTAGAACTGGCTGTAGAAGTGGCTGTGTGTGGCTGTGGAACTGGCTGTGGAACTGGCTGTAGAACTGGCTGTGTGTGGCTGTAGAACTGGCTGTGTGTGGCTGTAGAACTGGCTTTGTGTGGCTGTAGAACTGGCTGTAGCACTGGCTGTGGAAGTGGCTGTGTGTGTCTGTGTGTGGCTGTGGAACTGGCTGTGGAACTGGCTGTAGAACTGGCTGTGTGTGGCTGTAGAACTGGCTGTGTGTGGCTGTAGAACTGGCTGTGTGTGGCTGTAGAACTGGCTATAGAACTGGCTATAGAACTGGCTGTAGAACTGGCTGTAGAACTGGCTGTGGAACTGGCTGTGGAACTGGCTGCGTGTGGCTGTAGAACTGGCTGTGTGTGGCTGTAGAACTGGCTGTGTGTGGCTGTAGAACTGGCTGTGTGTGGCTGTAGAACTGGCTATAGAACTGGCTGTAGAATTGGCTGTGTGTGGCTGTAGAACTGGCTGTAGAACTGGCTGTAGAACTGGCTATAGAACTGGCTGTGTGTGGCTGTAGAACTGGCTGTAGAACTGGCTGTAGACCTGGCTGTAGAACTGGCTATAGAGCTGGCTGTGTGTGGCTGTAAAACTGGCTGTAGAACTGGCTGTAGAACTGGCTGTGTGTGGCTGTAGAACTGGCTGTAGAACTGGTTGTGTGTGGCTGTAGAACTGGCTGTAGAACTAGCTGTGGAAGTGGCTGTAGAACTGGCTGTAGAAGTGGCTGTGTGTGGCTGTGGAACTGGCTGTGGAACTGGCTGTAGAACTGGCTGTGTGTGGCTGTAGAACTGGCTGTGTGTGGCTGTAGAACTGGCTGTGTGTGGCTGTAGAACTGGCTGTAGAACTGGCTGTGGAAGTGGCTGTGTGTGGCTGTGTGTGGCTGTGGAACTGGCTGTGGAACTGGCTGTAGAACTGGCTGTGTGTGGCTGTAGAACTGGCTGTGTGTGGCTGTAGAACTGGCTGTGTGTGGCTGTAGAACTGGCTATAGAACTGGCTGTAGAACTGGCTGTAGAACTGGCTGTGGAAGTGGCTGTGTGTGGCTGTGTGTGGCTGTGGAACTGGCTGTGGAACTGGCTGTGTGTGGCTGTAGAACCTGCTGTGTGTGGCTGTAGAACTGGCTGTGTGTGGCTGTAGAACTGGCTATAGAACTGGCTGTAGAACTGGCTGTGTGTGGCTGTAGAACTGGCTGTAGAACTGGCTGTAGAACTGGCTATAGAACTGGCTATAGAGCTGGCTGTGTGTGGCTGTAAAACTGGCTGTAGAACTGGCTGTGTGTGGCTGTAGAACTGGCTGTAGAACTGGCTGTGTGTGGCTGTAGAACTGGCTGTAGAACTAGCTGTAGAACTGGCTGTGTGTGGCTGTAGAACTGGCTGTGTGTGGCTGTAGAACTGGCTGTGTGTGGCTGTAGAACTGGCTGTAGAACTGGCTGTGGAAGTGGCTGTGTGTGGCTGTGTGTGGCTGTGGAACTGGCTGTGGAACTGGCTGTAGAACTGGCTGTGTGTGGCTGTAGAACTGGCTGTGTGTGGCTGTAGAACTGGCTATAGAACTGGCTATAGAACTGGCTGTAGAACTGGCTGTAGAACTGGCTGTGGAACTGGCTGTGGAACTGGCTGCGTGTGGCTGTAGAACTGGCTGTGGTGGCTGTAGAACTGGCTGTGTGTGGCTGTAGAACTGGCTATGTGTGGCTGTAGAACTGGATGTGTGTGGCTGTAGAACTGGATGTGTGTGGCTGTAGAGCTGGCTGTAGAACTGTCTGTGGAAGTGGCTGCAGAACTGGCTGTGTGTGTCTGTGGAACTGGCTGTGTGTGGCTGTAGAACTGGCTGTGTGTGGCTGTAGAACTGGATGTGTGTGGCTGTAGAACTGGCTGTGTGTGGCTGTAGAACTGGCTGTGTGTGGCTGTAGAACTGGCTGTGTGTGGCTGTAGAACTGGCTGTAGAACTGTCTGTGGAAGTGGCTGTAGAACTGGCTGTGTGTGTCTGTGGAACTGGCTGTAGAACTTGTTGTGTGTGGATGTAGAAGTGGCTGTAGAACTGGCTGTAGAACTGGCTGTGTGTGGCTGTAGAACTGGATGTGTGTGGCTGTAGAACTGGCTGTAGAACTGTCTGTGGAAGTGGCTGTAGAACTGGCTGTGTGTTTCTGTGGAACTGGCTGTAGAACTTGTTGTGTGTGGATGTAGAACTGGATGTAGAACTGGCTGTGTGTGGCTGTAGAACTGGTTGTAGAAGTGGCTGTAGAACTGGCTGTAGAACTGGCTGTGGAACTGGCTGTAGAACTGTCTGTAGAACTGGTTGTGGAAGTGGCTGTAGAACTGGCTGTAGAACTGGCTGTGGAACTGGCTGTAGAACTGGCTGTGGAACTGGCTGTGTGTGGCTGTAGAACTGGCTGTATGTGGCTGTAGAACTGGCTGTGTGTGGCTGTAGAACTGGATGTGTGTGGCTGTAGAACTGGCTGTAGAACTGTCTGTAGAACTGTCTGTAGAACTGTCTGTGGAAGTGGCTGTGTGTGGCTGTGGAACTGGCTGTAGAACTGGCTGTGTGTGGCTGTAGAACTGGCTGTGTGTGGCTGTAGAACTGGCTGTAGAACTGGCTGTGTCTGGCTGTAGAACTGGCTGTGTGTGGCTGTAGAACTGGCTGTGTGTGGCTGTAGAACTGGCTATAGAACTGGCTGTAGAACTGGCTGTGTGTGGCTGTAGATCTGGCTGTAGAACTGGGTGTAGAACTGGCTGTAGAACTGGCTATAGAACTGGCTGTTTGTGGCTGTAGAACTGGCTGTGTGTGGCTGTAGAACTGGCTGTAGAACTGGCTGTGGAAGTGGCTGTGTGTGGCTGTGTGTGGCTGTGGAACTGGCTGTAGAACTGGCTGTGTGTGGCTGTAGAACTGGCTGTGTTTGGCTGTAGAACTGGCTGTGTGTGGCTGTAGAACTGGCTATAAAACTGGCTATAGAACTGGCTGTAGAACTGGCTGTGGAAGTGGCTGTGTGTGGCTGTGGAACTGGCTGTGGAACTGGCTGTGTGTGGCTGTAGAACTGGCTGTGTGTGGCTGTAGAACTGGCTGTGTGTGGCTGTAGAACTGGCTGTAGAACTGGCTGTGGAACTGGCTGTGGAACTGGCTGCGTGTGGCTGTAGAACTGGCTGTGTGTGGCTGTAGAACTGGCTGTGTGTGGCTGTAGAACTGGCTGTGTGTGGCTGTAGAACTGGCTATAGAACTGGCTGTAGAACTGGCTGTGTGTGGCTGTAGAACTGGCTGTAGAACTGGCTGTAGAACTGGCTATAGAACTGGCTATAGAGCTGGCTGTGTGTGGCTGTAAAACTGGCTGTAGAACTGGCTGTAGAACTGGCTGTGTGTGGCTGTAGAACTGGCTGTAGAACTGGCTGTGTGTGGCTGTAGAACTGGCTGTAGAACTAGCTGTAGAACTGGCTGTGTGTGGCTGTAGAACTGGCTGTGTGTGGCTGTAGAACTGGCTGTGTGTGGCTGTAGAATTGGCTGTAGAACTGGCTGTGGAAGTGGCTGTGTGTGGCTGTGGAACTGGCTGTGGAACTGGCTGTAGAACTGGCTGTGTGTGGCTGTAGAACTGGCTGTGTGTGGCTGTAGAACTGGCTGTGTGTGGCTGTAGAACTGGCTATAGAACTGGCTATAGAACTGGCTGTAGAACTGGCTTTAGAACTGGCTGTGGAACTGGCTGTGGAACTGGCTGTGTGTGGCTGTAGAACTGGCTGTGTGTGGCTGTAGAATTGGCTGTAGAACTGGCTGTGGAAGTGGCTGTGTGTGGCTGTGGAACTGGCTGTGGAACTGGCTGTAGAACTGGCTGTGTGTGGCTGTAGAACTGGCTGTGTGTGGCTGTAGAACTGGCTGTGTGTGGCTGTAGAACTGGCTATAGAACTGGCTATAGAACTGGCTGTAGAACTGGCTTTAGAACTGGCTGTGGAACTGGCTGTGGAACTGGCTGCGTGTGGCTGTAGAACTGGCTGTGGTGGCTGTAGAACTGGCTGTGTGTGGCTGTAGAACTGGCTATGTGTGGCTGTAGAACTGGATGTGTGTGGCTGTAGAACTGGATGTGTGTGGCTGTAGAGCTGGCTGTAGAACTGTCTGTGGAAGTGGCTGCAGAACTGGCTGTGTGTGTCTGTGGAACTGGCTGTGTGTGGCTGTAGAACTGGCTGTGTGTGGGTGTAGAACTGGATGTGTGTGGCTGTAGAACTGGCTGTGTGTGGCTGTAGAACTGGCTGTGTGTGGCTGTAGAACTGGCTGTGTGTGGCTGTAGAACTGGCTGTGTGTGTCTGTGGAACTGGCTGTAGAACTTGTTGTGTGTGGATGTAGAAGTGGCTGTAGAACTGGCTGTAGAACTGGCTGTGTGTGGCTGTAGAACTGGATGTGTGTGGCTGTAGAACTGGCTGTAGAACTGTCTGTGGAACTGGCTGTGTGTGGCTGTAGAACTGGCTGTATGTGGCTGTAGAACTGGCTGTGTGTGGCTGTACAACTGGATGTGTGTGGCTGTAGACCTGGCTGTAGAACTGTCTGTAGAACTGGCTGTAGAACTGTCTGTGGAAGTGGCTGTGTGTGGCTGTGGAACTGGCAGTAGAACTGGCTGTGTGTGGCTGTAGAACTGGCTGTGTGTGGCTGTAGAACTGGCTGTAGAACTGGCTGTGTGTGTCTGTGGAACTGGCTGTGTGTGGCTGTAGAACTGGCTGTGTGTGGCTGTAGAACTGGATGTGTGTGGCTGTAGAACTGGCTGTGTGTGGCTGTAGAACTGGCTGTGTGGGGCTGTAGAACTGGCTGTAGAACTGGCTGTAGAACTGGCTGTGTGTGGCTGTAGAACTGGCTGTAGAACTGGCTGTAGAACTGGCTGTAGAACTGGCTATAGAACTGGCTGTGTGTGGCTGTAGAACTGGCTGTAGAACTGGCTGTAGACCTGGCTGTAGAACTGGCTATAGAGCTGGCTGTGTGTGGCTGTAAAACTGGCTGTAGAACTGGCTGTAGAACTGGCTGTGTGTGGCTGTAGAACTGGCTGTAGAACTGGCTGTGTGTGGCTGTAGAACTAGCTGTGGAAGTGGCTGTAGAACTGGCTGTTGAAGTGGCTGTGTGTGGCTGTGGAACTGGCTGTGGATCTGGCTGTAGAACTGGCTGTGTGTGGCTGTAGAACTGGCTGTGTGTGGCTTTAGAACTGGCTGTGTGTGGCTGTAGAACTGGCTGTAGAACTGGCTGTGGAAGTGGCTGTGTGTGGCTGTGTGTGGCTGTGGAACTGGCTGTGGAACTGGCTGTAGAACTGGCTGTGTGTGGCTGTAGAACTGGCTTTTTGTGGGTGTAGAACTGGCTATAGAACTGGCTATAGAACTGGCTGTAGAACTGGCTGTAGAACTGGCTGTGGAACTGGCTGTGGAACTGGCTGCGTGTGGCTGTAGAACTGGCTGTGGTGGCTGTAGAACTGGCTGTGTGTGGCTGTAGAACTGGCTGTGTGTGGCTGTAGAACTGGATGTGTGTGGCTGTAGAACTGGATGTGTGTGGCTGTAGAGCTGGCTGTAGAACTGTCTGTGGAAGTGGCTGCAGAACTGGCTGTGTGTGTCTGTGGAACTGGCTGTGTGTGGCTGTAGAACTGGCTGTGTGTGGCTGTAGAACTGGATGTGTGTGGCTGTAGAACTGGATGTGTGTGGCTGTAGAACTGGCTGTGTGTGGCTGTAGAACTGGCTGTGTGTGGCTGTAGAACTGGCTGTAGAACTGTCTGTGGAAGTGGCTGTAGAACTGGCTGTGTGTGTCTGTGGAACTGGCTGTAGAACTTGTTGTGTGTGGATGTAGAAGTGGCTGTAGAACTGGCTGTAGAACTGGCTGTGTGTGGCTTTAGAACTGGATGTGTGTGGCTGTAGAACTGGCTATACAACTGTCTGTGGAAGTGGCTGTAGAACTGGATATAGAACTGGCTGTAGAACTGGCTGTGTGTGGCTGTAGAACTGGCTGTAGAACTGGCTGTAGAACTGGCTATAGAACTGGCTGTGTGTGGCTGTAGAACTGGCTGTAGAACTGGCTGTAGACCTGGCTGTAGAACTGGCTATAGAGCTGGCTGTGTGTGGCTGTAAAACTAGCTGTAGAACTGGCTGTAGAACTGTCTGTAGAACTGTCTGTGGAAGTGGCTGTGTGTGGCTGTGGAACTGGCTGTTGAACTGGCTGTGTGTGGCTGTAGAACTGGCTGTGTGTGGCTGTAGAACTGGCTGTAGAACTGGCTGTGTCTGGCTGTAGAACTGGCTGTGTGTGGCTGTAGAACTGGCTGTGTGTGGCTGTAGAACTGGCTATAGAACTGGCTGTAGAACTGGCTGTGTGTGGCTGTAGAACTGGCTGTTGAACTGGCTGTAGAACTGGCTGTAGAACTGGCTATAGAACTGGCTGTTTGTGGCTGTAGAACTGGCTGTGTGTGGCTGTAGAACTGGCTGTAGAACTGGCTGTGGAAGTGGCTGTGTGTGGCTGTGTGTGGCTGTGGAACTGGCTGTAGAACTGGCTGTGTGTGGCTGTAGAACTGGCTGTGTTTGACTGTAGAACTGGCTGTGTGTGGCTGTAGAACTGGCTATAAAACTGGCTATAGAACTGGCTGTAGAACTGGCTGTGGAAGTGGCTGTGTGTGGCTGTGGAACTGGCTGTGGAACTGGCTGTGTGTGGCTGTAGAACTGGCTGTGTGTGGCTGTAGAACTGGCTGTGTGTGGCTGTAGAACTGGCTGTAGAACTGGCTGTGGAACTGGCTGTGGAACTGGCTGCGTGTGGCTGTAGAACTGGCTGTGTGTGGCTGTAGAACTGGCTGTGTGTGGCTGTAGAACTGGCTGTGTGTGGCTGTAGAACTGGCTATAGAACTGGCTGTAGAACTGGCTGTGTGTGGCTGTAGAACAGGCTGTAGAACTGGCTGTAGAACTGGCTATAGAACTGGCTATAGAGCTGGCTGTGTGTGGCTGTAAAACTGGCTGTAGAACTGGCTGTAGAACTGGCTGTGTGTGGCTGTAGAACTGGCTGTAGAACTGGCTGTGTGTGGCTGTAGAACTGGCTGTAGAACTAGCTGTAGAACTGGCTGTGTGTGGCTGTAGAACTGGCTGTGTGTGGCTGTAGAACTGGCTGTGTGTGGCTGTAGAATTGGCTGTAGAACTGGCTGTGGAAGTGGCTGTGTGTCGCTGTGTGTGGCTGTGGAACTGGCTGTGGAACTGGCTGTAGAACTGGCTGTGTGTGGCTGTAGAACTGGCTGTGTGTGGCTGTAGAACTGGCTGTGTGTGGCTGTAGAACTGGCTATAGAACTGGCTATAGAACTGGCTGTAGAACTGGCTGTAGAACTGGCTGTGGAACTGGCTGTGGAATTGGCTGCGTGTGGCTGTAGAACTGGCTGTGGTGGCTGTAGAACTGGCTGTGTGTGGCTGTAGAACTGGCTATGTGTGGCTGTAGAACTGGATGTGTGTGGCTGTAGAACTGGATGTGTGTGGCTGTAGAGCTGGCTGTAGAACTGTCTGTGGAAGTGGCTGCAGAACTGGCTGTGTGTGTCTGTGGAACTGGCTGTGTGTGGCTGTAGAACTGGCTGTGTGTGGCTGTAGAACTGGATGTGTGTGGCTGTAGAACTGGCTGTGTGTGGCTGTAGAACTGGCTGTGTGTGGCTGTAGAACTGGCTGTGTGTGGCTGTAGAACTGGCTGTGTGTGTCTGTGGAACTGGCTGTAGAACTTGTTGTGTGTGGATGTAGAAGTGGCTGTAGAACTGGCTGTAGAACTGGCTGTGTGTGGCTGTAGAACTGGATGTGTGTGGCTGTAGAACTGGCTGTAGAACTGTCTGTGGAAGTGGCTGTAGAACTGGCTGTGTGTTTCTGTGGAACTGGCTGTAGAACTTGTTGTGTGTGGATGTAGAACTGGATGTAGAACTGGCTGTAGAACTGGCTGTGTGTGGCTGTTGAACTGGTTGTAGAAGTGGCTGTAGAACTGGCTGTAGAACTGGCTGTGGAACTGGCTGTAGAACTGTCTGTAGAACTGGTTGTGGAAGTGGCTGTAGAACAGGCTGTAGAACTGGCTGTGGAACTGGCTGTAGAACTGGCTGTGGAACTGGCTGTGTGTGGCTGTAGAACTGGCTGTATGTGGCTGTAGAACTGGCTGTGTGTGGCTGTACAACTGGATGTGTGTGGCTGTAGACCTGGCTGTGTTTGACTGTAGAACTGGCTGTGTGTGGCTGTAGAACTGGCTGTAGAACTGGCTGTGGAAGTGGCTGTGTGTGGCTGTGTGTGGCTGTGGAACTGGCTGTAGAACTGGCTGTGTGTGGCTGTAGAACTGGCTGTGTTTGACTGTAGAACTGGCTGTGTGTGGCTGTAGAACTGGCTATAAAACTGGCTATAGAACTGGCTGTAGAACTGGCTGTGGAAGTGGCTGTGTGTGGCTGTGGAACTGGCTGTGGAACTGGCTGTGTGTGGCTGTAGAACTGGCTGTGTGTGGCTGTAGAACTGGCTGTGTGTGGCTGTAGAACTGGCTGTAGAACTGGCTGTGGAACTGGCTGTGGAACTGGCTGCGTGTGGCTGTAGAACTGGCTGTGTGTGGCTGTAGAACTGGCTGTGTGTGGCTGTAGAACTGGCTGTGTGTGGCTGTAGAACTGGCTATAGAACTGGCTGTAGAACTGGCTGTGTGTGGCTGTAGAACTGGCTGTAGAACTGGCTGTAGAACTGGCTATAGAACTGGCTATAGAGCTGGCTGTGTGTGGCTGTAAAACTGGCTGTAGAACTGGCTGTAGAACTGGCTGTGTGTGGCTGTAGAACTGGCTGTAGAACTGGCTGTGTGTGGCTGTAGAACTGGCTGTAGAACTAGCTGTAGAACTGGCTGTGTGTGGCTGTAGAACTGGCTGTGTGTGGCTGTAGAACTGGCTGTGTGTGGCTGTAGAATTGGCTGTAGAACTGGCTGTGGAAGTGGCTGTGTGTGGCTGTGGAACTGGCTGTGGAACTGGCTGTAGAACTGGCTGTGTGTGGCTGTAGAACTGGCTGTGTGTGGCTGTAGAACTGGCTGTGTGTGGCTGTAGAACTGGCTATAGAACTGGCTATAGAACTGGCTGTAGAACTGGCTTTAGAACTGGCTGTGGAACTGGCTGTGGAACTGGCTGTGTGTGGCTGTAGAACTGGCTGTGTGTGGCTGTAGAATTGGCTGTAGAACTGGCTGTGGAAGTGGCTGTGTGTGGCTGTGGAACTGGCTGTGGAACTGGCTGTAGAACTGGCTGTGTGTGGCTGTAGAACTGGCTGTGTGTGGCTGTAGAACTGGCTGTGTGTGGCTGTAGAACTGGCTATAGAACTGGCTATAGAACTGGCTGTAGAACTGGCTTTAGAACTGGCTGTGGAACTGGCTGTGGAACTGGCTGCGTGTGGCTGTAGAACTGGCTGTGGTGGCTGTAGAACTGGCTGTGTGTGGCTGTAGAACTGGCTATGTGTGGCTGTAGAACTGGATGTGTGTGGCTGTAGAACTGGATGTGTGTGGCTGTAGAGCTGGCTGTAGAACTGTCTGTGGAAGTGGCTGCAGAACTGGCTGTGTGTGTCTGTGGAACTGGCTGTGTGTGGCTGTAGAACTGGCTGTGTGTGGCTGTAGAACTGGATGTGTGTGGCTGTAGAACTGGCTGTGTGTGGCTGTAGAACTGGCTGTGTGTGGCTGTAGAACTGGCTGTGTGTGGCTGTAGAACTGGCTGTGTGTGTCTGTGGAACTGGCTGTAGAACTTGTTGTGTGTGGATGTAGAAGTGGCTGTAGAACTGGCTGTAGAACTGGCTGTGTGTGGCTGTAGAACTGGATGTGTGTGGCTGTAGAACTGGCTGTAGAACTGTCTGTGGAACTGGCTGTGTGTGGCTGTAGAACTGGCTGTATGTGGCTGTAGAACTGGCTGTGTGTGGCTGTACAACTGGATGTGTGTGGCTGTAGACCTGGCTGTAGAACTGTCTGTAGAACTGGCTGTAGAACTGTCTGTGGAAGTGGCTGTGTGTGGCTGTGGAACTGGCAGTAGAACTGGCTGTGTGTGGCTGTAGAACTGGCTGTGTGTGGCTGTAGAACTGGCTGTAGAACTGGCTGTGTGTGTCTGTGGAACTGGCTGTGTGTGGCTGTAGAACTGGCTGTGTGTGGCTGTAGAACTGGATGTGTGTGGCTGTAGAACTGGCTGTGTGTGGCTGTAGAACTGGCTGTGTGGGGCTGTAGAACTGGCTGTAGAACTGGCTGTAGAACTGGCTGTGTGTGGCTGTAGAACTGGCTGTAGAACTGGCTGTAGAACTGGCTGTAGAACTGGCTATAGAACTGGCTGTGTGTGGCTGTAGAACTGGCTGTAGAACTGGCTGTAGACCTGGCTGTAGAACTGGCTATAGAGCTGGCTGTGTGTGGCTGTAAAACTGGCTGTAGAACTGGCTGTAGAACTGGCTGTGTGTGGCTGTAGAACTGGCTGTAGAACTGGCTGTGTGTGGCTGTAGAACTAGCTGTGGAAGTGGCTGTAGAACTGGCTGTTGAAGTGGCTGTGTGTGGCTGTGGAACTGGCTGTGGATCTGGCTGTAGAACTGGCTGTGTGTGGCTGTAGAACTGGCTGTGTGTGGCTTTAGAACTGGCTGTGTGTGGCTGTAGAACTGGCTGTAGAACTGGCTGTGGAAGTGGCTGTGTGTGGCTGTGTGTGGCTGTGGAACTGGCTGTGGAACTGGCTGTAGAACTGGCTGTGTGTGGCTGTAGAACTGGCTTTTTGTGGGTGTAGAACTGGCTATAGAACTGGCTATAGAACTGGCTGTAGAACTGGCTGTAGAACTGGCTGTGGAACTGGCTGTGGAACTGGCTGCGTGTGGCTGTAGAACTGGCTGTGGTGGCTGTAGAACTGGCTGTGTGTGGCTGTAGAACTGGCTGTGTGTGGCTGTAGAACTGGATGTGTGTGGCTGTAGAACTGGATGTGTGTGGCTGTAGAGCTGGCTGTAGAACTGTCTGTGGAAGTGGCTGCAGAACTGGCTGTGTGTGTCTGTGGAACTGGCTGTGTGTGGCTGTAGAACTGGCTGTGTGTGGCTGTAGAACTGGATGTGTGTGGCTGTAGAACTGGATGTGTGTGGCTGTAGAACTGGCTGTGTGTGGCTGTAGAACTGGCTGTGTGTGGCTGTAGAACTGGCTGTAGAACTGTCTGTGGAAGTGGCTGTAGAACTGGCTGTGTGTGTCTGTGGAACTGGCTGTAGAACTTGTTGTGTGTGGATGTAGAAGTGGCTGTAGAACTGGCTGTAGAACTGGCTGTGTGTGGCTTTAGAACTGGATGTGTGTGGCTGTAGAACTGGCTATACAACTGTCTGTGGAAGTGGCTGTAGAACTGGATATAGAACTGGCTGTAGAACTGGCTGTGTGTGGCTGTAGAACTGGCTGTAGAACTGGCTGTAGAACTGGCTATAGAACTGGCTGTGTGTGGCTGTAGAACTGGCTGTAGAACTGGCTGTAGACCTGGCTGTAGAACTGGCTATAGAGCTGGCTGTGTGTGGCTGTAAAACTAGCTGTAGAACTGGCTGTAGAACTGTCTGTAGAACTGTCTGTGGAAGTGGCTGTGTGTGGCTGTGGAACTGGCTGTTGAACTGGCTGTGTGTGGCTGTAGAACTGGCTGTGTGTGGCTGTAGAACTGGCTGTAGAACTGGCTGTGTCTGGCTGTAGAACTGGCTGTGTGTGGCTGTAGAACTGGCTGTGTGTGGCTGTAGAACTGGCTATAGAACTGGCTGTAGAACTGGCTGTGTGTGGCTGTAGAACTGGCTGTTGAACTGGCTGTAGAACTGGCTGTAGAACTGGCTATAGAACTGGCTGTTTGTGGCTGTAGAACTGGCTGTGTGTGGCTGTAGAACTGGCTGTAGAACTGGCTGTGGAAGTGGCTGTGTGTGGCTGTGTGTGGCTGTGGAACTGGCTGTAGAACTGGCTGTGTGTGGCTGTAGAACTGGCTGTGTTTGACTGTAGAACTGGCTGTGTGTGGCTGTAGAACTGGCTATAAAACTGGCTATAGAACTGGCTGTAGAACTGGCTGTGGAAGTGGCTGTGTGTGGCTGTGGAACTGGCTGTGGAACTGGCTGTGTGTGGCTGTAGAACTGGCTGTGTGTGGCTGTAGAACTGGCTGTGTGTGGCTGTAGAACTGGCTGTAGAACTGGCTGTGGAACTGGCTGTGGAACTGGCTGCGTGTGGCTGTAGAACTGGCTGTGTGTGGCTGTAGAACTGGCTGTGTGTGGCTGTAGAACTGGCTGTGTGTGGCTGTAGAACTGGCTATAGAACTGGCTGTAGAACTGGCTGTGTGTGGCTGTAGAACTGGCTGTAGAACTGGCTGTAGAACTGGCTATAGAACTGGCTATAGAGCTGGCTGTGTGTGGCTGTAAAACTGGCTGTAGAACTGGCTGTAGAACTGGCTGTGTGTGGCTGTAGAACTGGCTGTAGAACTGGCTGTGTGTGGCTGTAGAACTGGCTGTAGAACTAGCTGTAGAACTGGCTGTGTGTGGCTGTAGAACTGGCTGTGTGTGGCTGTAGAACTGGCTGTGTGTGGCTGTAGAATTGGCTGTAGAACTGGCTGTGGAAGTGGCTGTGTGTCGCTGTGTGTGGCTGTGGAACTGGCTGTGGAACTGGCTGTAGAACTGGCTGTGTGTGGCTGTAGAACTGGCTGTGTGTGGCTGTAGAACTGGCTGTGTGTGGCTGTAGAACTGGCTATAGAACTGGCTATAGAACTGGCTGTAGAACTGGCTGTAGAACTGGCTGTGGAACTGGCTGTGGAATTGGCTGCGTGTGGCTGTAGAACTGGCTGTGGTGGCTGTAGAACTGGCTGTGTGTGGCTGTAGAACTGGCTATGTGTGGCTGTAGAACTGGATGTGTGTGGCTGTAGAACTGGATGTGTGTGGCTGTAGAGCTGGCTGTAGAACTGTCTGTGGAAGTGGCTGCAGAACTGGCTGTGTGTGTCTGTGGAACTGGCTGTGTGTGGCTGTAGAACTGGCTGTGTGTGGCTGTAGAACTGGATGTGTGTGGCTGTAGAACTGGCTGTGTGTGGCTGTAGAACTGGCTGTGTGTGGCTGTAGAACTGGCTGTGTGTGGCTGTAGAACTGGCTGTGTGTGTCTGTGGAACTGGCTGTAGAACTTGTTGTGTGTGGATGTAGAAGTGGCTGTAGAACTGGCTGTAGAACTGGCTGTGTGTGGCTGTAGAACTGGATGTGTGTGGCTGTAGAACTGGCTGTAGAACTGTCTGTGGAAGTGGCTGTAGAACTGGCTGTGTGTTTCTGTGGAACTGGCTGTAGAACTTGTTGTGTGTGGATGTAGAACTGGATGTAGAACTGGCTGTAGAACTGGCTGTGTGTGGCTGTTGAACTGGTTGTAGAAGTGGCTGTAGAACTGGCTGTAGAACTGGCTGTGGAACTGGCTGTAGAACTGTCTGTAGAACTGGTTGTGGAAGTGGCTGTAGAACAGGCTGTAGAACTGGCTGTGGAACTGGCTGTAGAACTGGCTGTGGAACTGGCTGTGTGTGGCTGTAGAACTGGCTGTATGTGGCTGTAGAACTGGCTGTGTGTGGCTGTACAACTGGATGTGTGTGGCTGTAGACCTGGCTGTGTTTGACTGTAGAACTGGCTGTGTGTGGCTGTAGAACTGGCTGTAGAACTGGCTGTGGAAGTGGCTGTGTGTGGCTGTGGAACTGGCTGTAGAACTGGCTGTGTGTGGCTGTAGAACTGGCTGTGTTTGACTGTAGAACTGGCTGTGTGTGGCTGTAGAACTGGCTATAAAACTGGCTATAGAACTGGCTGTAGAACTGGCTGTGGAAGTGGCTGTGTGTGGCTGTGGAACTGGCTGTGGAACTGGCTGTGTGTGGCTGTAGAACTGGCTGTGTGTGGCTGTAGAACTGGCTGTGTGTGGCTGTAGAACTGGCTGTAGAACTGGCTGTGGAACTGGCTGTGGAACTGGCTGCGTGTGGCTGTAGAACTGGCTGTGTGTGGCTGTAGAACTGGCTGTGTGTGGCTGTAGAACTGGCTGTGTGTGGCTGTAGAACTGGCTATAGAACTGGCTGTAGAACTGGCTGTGTGTGGCTGTAGAACTGGCTGTAGAACTGGCTGTAGAACTGGCTATAGAACTGGCTATAGAGCTGGCTGTGTGTGGCTGTAAAACTGGCTGTAGAACTGGCTGTAGAACTGGCTGTGTGTGGCTGTAGAACTGGCTGTAGAACTGGCTGTGTGTGGCTGTAGAACTGGCTGTAGAACTAGCTGTAGAACTGGCTGTGTGTGGCTGTAGAACTGGCTGTGTGTGGCTGTAGAACTGGCTGTGTGTGGCTGTAGAATTGGCTGTAGAACTGGCTGTGGAAGTGGCTGTGTGTCGCTGTGTGTGGCTGTGGAACTGGCTGTGGAACTGGCTGTAGAACTGGCTGTGTGTGGCTGTAGAACTGGCTGTGTGTGGCTGTAGAACTGGCTGTGTGTGGCTGTAGAACTGGCTATAGAACTGGCTATAGAACTGGCTGTAGAACTGGCTGTAGAACTGGCTGTGGAACTGGCTGTGGAATTGGCTGCGTGTGGCTGTAGAACTGGCTGTGGTGGCTGTAGAACTGGCTGTGTGTGGCTGTAGAACTGGCTATGTGTGGCTGTAGAACTGGATGTGTGTGGCTGTAGAACTGGATGTGTGTGGCTGTAGAGCTGGCTGTAGAACTGTCTGTGGAAGTGGCTGCAGAACTGGCTGTGTGTGTCTGTGGAACTGGCTGTGTGTGGCTGTAGAACTGGCTGTGTGTGGCTGTAGAACTGGCTGTGTGTGGCTGTAGAACTGGCTATAGAACTGGCTGTAGAACTGGCTGTGTGTGGCTGTAGAACTGGCTGTAGAACTGGCTGTAGAACTGGCTATAGAACTGGCTATAGAGCTGGCTGTGTGTGGCTGTAAAACTGGCTGTAGAACTGGCTGTAGAACTGGCTGTGTGTGGCTGTAGAACTGGCTGTAGAACTGGCTGTGTGTGGCTGTAGAACTGGCTGTAGAACTAGCTGTAGAACTGGCTGTGTGTGGCTGTAGAACTGGCTGTGTGTGGCTGTAGAACTGGCTGTGTGTGGCTGTAGAATTGGCTGTAGAACTGGCTGTGGAAGTGGCTGTGTGTCGCTGTGTGTGGCTGTGGAACTGGCTGTGGAACTGGCTGTAGAACTGGCTGTGTGTGGCTGTAGAACTGGCTGTGTGTGGCTGTAGAACTGGCTGTGTGTGGCTGTAGAACTGGCTATAGAACTGGCTATAGAACTGGCTGTAGAACTGGCTGTAGAACTGGCTGTGGAACTGGCTGTGGAATTGGCTGCGTGTGGCTGTAGAACTGGCTGTGGTGGCTGTAGAACTGGCTGTGTGTGGCTGTAGAACTGGCTATGTGTGGCTGTAGAACTGGATGTGTGTGGCTGTAGAACTGGATGTGTGTGGCTGTAGAGCTGGCTGTAGAACTGTCTGTGGAAGTGGCTGCAGAACTGGCTGTGTGTGTCTGTGGAACTGGCTGTGTGTGGCTGTAGAACTGGCTGTGTGTGGCTGTAGAACTGGATGTGTGTGGCTGTAGAACTGGCTGTGTGTGGCTGTAGAACTGGCTGTGTGTGGCTGTAGAACTGGCTGTGTGTGGCTGTAGAACTGGCTGTGTGTGTCTGTGGAACTGGCTGTAGAACTTGTTGTGTGTGGATGTAGAAGTGGCTGTAGAACTGGCTGTAGAACTGGCTGTGTGTGGCTGTAGAACTGGATGTGTGTGGCTGTAGAACTGGCTGTAGAACTGTCTGTGGAAGTGGCTGTAGAACTGGCTGTGTGTTTCTGTGGAACTGGCTGTAGAACTTGTTGTGTGTGGATGTAGAACTGGATGTAGAACTGGCTGTAGAACTGGCTGTGTGTGGCTGTTGAACTGGTTGTAGAAGTGGCTGTAGAACTGGCTGTAGAACTGGCTGTGGAACTGGCTGTAGAACTGTCTGTAGAACTGGTTGTGGAAGTGGCTGTAGAACAGGCTGTAGAACTGGCTGTGGAACTGGCTGTAGAACTGGCTGTGGAACTGGCTGTGTGTGGCTGTAGAACTGGCTGTATGTGGCTGTAGAACTGGCTGTGTGTGGCTGTACAAC
This sequence comes from Salmo salar, assembly GCF_905237065.1. Lineage (NCBI taxonomy): Eukaryota > Metazoa > Chordata > Actinopteri > Salmoniformes > Salmonidae > Salmo > Salmo salar. Next base: position 39,016,042 of record NC_059466.1, on the reverse strand, counting down.
TGGATGTGTGTGGCTGTAGACCTGGCTGTGTTTGACTGTAGAACTGGCTGTGTGTGGCTGTAGAACTGGCTGTAGAACTGGCTGTGGAAGTGGCTGTGTGTGGCTGTGTGTGGCTGTGGAACTGGCTGTAGAACTGGCTGTGTGTGGCTGTAGAACTGGCTGTGTTTGACTGTAGAACTGGCTGTGTGTGGCTGTAGAACTGGCTATAAAACTGGCTATAGAACTGGCTGTAGAACTGGCTGTGGAAGTGGCTGTGTGTGGCTGTGGAACTGGCTGTGGAACTGGCTGTGTGTGGCTGTAGAACTGGCTGTGTGTGGCTGTAGAACTGGCTGTGTGTGGCTGTAGAACTGGCTGTAGAACTGGCTGTGGAACTGGCTGTGGAACTGGCTGCGTGTGGCTGTAGAACTGGCTGTGTGTGGCTGTAGAACTGGCTGTGTGTGGCTGTAGAACTGGCTGTGTGTGGCTGTAGAACTGGCTATAGAACTGGCTGTAGAACTGGCTGTGTGTGGCTGTAGAACTGGCTGTAGAACTGGCTGTAGAACTGGCTATAGAACTGGCTATAGAGCTGGCTGTGTGTGGCTGTAAAACTGGCTGTAGAACTGGCTGTAGAACTGGCTGTGTGTGGCTGTAGAACTGGCTGTAGAACTGGCTGTGTGTGGCTGTAGAACTGGCTGTAGAACTAGCTGTAGAACTGGCTGTGTGTGGCTGTAGAACTGGCTGTGTGTGGCTGTAGAACTGGCTGTGTGTGGCTGTAGAATTGGCTGTAGAACTGGCTGTGGAAGTGGCTGTGTGTCGCTGTGTGTGGCTGTGGAACTGGCTGTGGAACTGGCTGTAGAACTGGCTGTGTGTGGCTGTAGAACTGGCTGTGTGTGGCTGTAGAACTGGCTGTGTGTGGCTGTAGAACTGGCTATAGAACTGGCTATAGAACTGGCTGTAGAACTGGCTGTAGAACTGGCTGTGGAACTGGCTGTGGAATTGGCTGCGTGTGGCTGTAGAACTGGCTGTGGTGGCTGTAGAACTGGCTGTGTGTGGCTGTAGAACTGGCTATGTGTGGCTGTAGAACTGGATGTGTGTGGCTGTAGAACTGGATGTGTGTGGCTGTAGAGCTGGCTGTAGAACTGTCTGTGGAAGTGGCTGCAGAACTGGCTGTGTGTGTCTGTGGAACTGGCTGTGTGTGGCTGTAGAACTGGCTGTGTGTGGCTGTAGAACTGGATGTGTGTGGCTGTAGAACTGGCTGTGTGTGGCTGTAGAACTGGCTGTGTGTGGCTGTAGAACTGGCTGTGTGTGGCTGTAGAACTGGCTGTGTGTGTCTGTGGAACTGGCTGTAGAACTTGTTGTGTGTGGATGTAGAAGTGGCTGTAGAACTGGCTGTAGAACTGGCTGTGTGTGGCTGTAGAACTGGATGTGTGTGGCTGTAGAACTGGCTGTAGAACTGTCTGTGGAAGTGGCTGTAGAACTGGCTGTGTGTTTCTGTGGAACTGGCTGTAGAACTTGTTGTGTGTGGATGTAGAACTGGATGTAGAACTGGCTGTAGAACTGGCTGTGTGTGGCTGTTGAACTGGTTGTAGAAGTGGCTGTAGAACTGGCTGTAGAACTGGCTGTGGAACTGGCTGTAGAACTGTCTGTAGAACTGGTTGTGGAAGTGGCTGTAGAACAGGCTGTAGAACTGGCTGTGGAACTGGCTGTAGAACTGGCTGTGGAACTGGCTGTGTGTGGCTGTAGAACTGGCTGTATGTGGCTGTAGAACTGGCTGTGTGTGGCTGTACAACTGGATGTGTGTGGCTGTAGACCTGGCTGTAGAACTGTCTGTAGAACTGGCTGTAGAACTGTCTGTGGAAGTGGCTGTGTGTGGCTGTGGAACTGGCTGTAGAACTGGCTGTGTGTGGCTGTAGAACTGGCTGTGTGTGGCTGTAGAACTGGCTGTAGAACTGGCTGTGTGTGTCTGTGGAACTGGCTGTGTGTGGCTGTAGAACTGGCTGTGTGTGGCTGTAGAACTGGATGTGTGTGGCTGTAGAACTGGCTGTGTGTGGCTGTAGAACTGGCTGTGTGGGGCTGTAGAACTGGCTGTAGAACTGGCTGTAGAACTGGCTGTGTGTGGCTGTAGAACTGGCTGTAGAACTGGCTGTAGAACTGGCTGTAGAACTGGCTATAGAACTGGCTGTGTGTGGCTGTAGAACTGGCTGTAGAACTGGCTGTAGACCTGGCTGTAGAACTGGCTATAGAGCTGGCTGTGTGTGGCTGTAAAACTGGCTGTAGAACTGGCTGTAGAACTGGCTGTGTGTGGCTGTAGAACTGGCTGTAGAACTGGCTGTGTGTGGCTGTAGAACTGGCTGTAGAACTAGCTGTGGAAGTGGCTGTAGAACTGGCTGTTGAAGTGGCTGTGTGTGGCTGTGGAACTGGCTGTGGATCTGGCTGTAGAACTGGCTGTGTGTGGCTGTAGAACTGGCTGTGTGTGGCTGTAGAACTGGCTGTGTGTGGCTGTAGAACTGGCTGTAGAACTGGCTGTGGAAGTGGCTGTGTGTGGCTGTGTGTGGCTGTGGAACTGGCTGTGGAACTGGCTGTAGAACTGGCTGTGTGTGGCTGTAGAACTGGCTTTTTGTGGGTGTAGAACTGGCTATAGAACTGGCTATAGAACTGGCTGTAGAACTGGCTGTGGAACTGGCTGTGGAACTGGCTGCGTGTGGCTGTAGAACTGGCTGTGGTGGCTGTAGAACTGGCTGTGTGTGGCTGTAGAACTGGCTGTGTGTGGCTGTAGAACTGGATGTGTGTGGCTGTAGAACTGGATGTGTGTGGCTGTAGAGCTGGCTGTAGAACTGTCTGTGGAAGTGGCTGCAGAACTGGCTGTGTGTGTCTGTGGAACTGGCTGTGTGTGGCTGTAGAACTGGCTGTGTGTGGCTGTAGAACTGGATGTGTGTGGCTGTAGAACTGGATGTGTGTGGCTGTAGAACTGGCTGTGTGTGGCTGTAGAACTGGCTGTGTGTGGCTGTAGAACTGGCTGTAGAACTGTCTGTGGAAGTGGCTGTAGAACTGGCTGTGTGTGTCTGTGGAACTGGCTGTAGAACTTGTTGTGTGTGGATGTAGAAGTGGCTGTAGAACTGGCTGTAGAACTGGCTGTGTGTGGCTTTAGAAATGGATGTGTGTGGCTGTAGAACTGGCTATAGAACTGTCTGTGGAAGTGGCTGTAGAACTGGCTATAGAACTGGCTGTAGAACTGGCTGTGTGTGGCTGTAGAACTGGCTGTAGAACTGGCTGTAGAACTGGCTATAGAACTGGCTGTGTGTGGCTGTAGAACTGGCTGTAGAACTGGCTGTAGACCTGGCTGTAGAACTGGCTATAGAGCTGGTTGTGTGTGGCTGTAAAACTGGCTGTAGAACTGGCTGTAGAACTGGCAGTGTGTGGCTGTAGAACTGGCTGTGTGTGGCTGTAGAACTGGCTGTAGAACTAGCTGTGGAAGTGGCTGTAGAACTGGCTGTAGAAGTGGCTGTGTGTGGCTGTGGAACTGGCTGTAGAACTTGTTGTGTGTGGATGTAGAACTGGATTTAGAACTGGCTGTAGAACTGGCTGTGTGTGGCTGTTGAACTGGTTGTAGAAGTGGCTGTAGAACTGGCTGTAGAACTGGCTGTGGAACTGGCTGTAGAACTGTCTGTAGAACTGGTTGTGGAAGTGGCTGTAGAACAGGCTGTAGAACTGGCTGTGGAACTGGCTGTAGAACTGGCTGTGGAACTGGCTGTGTGTGGCTGTAGAACTGGCTGTATGTGGCTGTAGAACTGGCTGTGTCTGGCTGTACAACTGGATGTGTGTGGCTGTAGACCTGGCTGTAGAACTGTCTGTAGAACTGGCTGTAGAACTGTCTGTGGAAGTGGCTGTGTGTGGCTGTGGAACTGGCTGTAGAACTGGCTGTGTGTGGCTGTAGAACTGGCTGTGTGTGGCTGTAGAACTGGCTGTAGAACTGGCTGTGTGTGTCTGTGGAACTGGCTGTGTGTGGCTGTAGAACTGGCTGTGTGTGGCTGTAGAACTGGATGTGTGTGGCTGTAGAACTGGCTGTGTGTGGCTGTAGAACTGGCTGTGTGGGGCTGTAGAACTGGCTGTAGAACTGGCTGTAGAACTGGCTGTGTGTGGCTGTAGAACTGGCTGTAGAACTGGCTGTAGAACTGGCTGTAGAACTGGCTATAGAACTGGCTGTGTGTGGCTGTAGAACTGGCTGTAGAACTGGCTGTAGAACTGGCTATAGAGCTGGCTGTGTGTGGCTGTAAAACTGGCTGTAGAACTGGCTGTAGAACTGGCTGTGTGTGGCTGTAGAACTGGCTGTAGAACTGGCTGTGTGTGGCTGTAGAACTGGCTGTAGAACTAGCTGTGGAAGTGGCTGTAGAACTGGCTGTTGAAGTGGCTGTGTGTGGCTGTGGAACTGGCTGTGGATCTGGCTGTAGAACTGGCTGTGTGTGGCTGTAGAACTGGCTGTGTGTGGCTGTAGAACTGGCTGTGTGTGGCTGTAGAACTGGCTGTAGAACTGGCTGTGGAAGTGGCTGTGTGTGGCTGTGTGTGGCTGTGGAACTGGCTGTGGAACTGGCTGTAGAACTGGCTGTGTGTGGCTGTAGAACTGGCTTTTTGTGGGTGTAGAACTGGCTATAGAACTGGCTATAGAACTGGCTGTAGAACTGGCTGTAGAACTGGCTGTGGAACTGGCTGTGGAACTGGCTGCGTGTGGCTGTAGAACTGGCTGTGGTGGCTGTAGAACTGGCTGTGTGTGGCTGTATAACTGGCTGTGTGTGGCTGTAGAACTGGATGTGTGTGGCTGTAGAACTGGATGTGTGTGGCTGTAGAGCTGGCTGTAGAACTGTCTGTGGAAGTGGCTGCAGAACTGGCTGTGTGTGTCTGTGGAACTGGCTGTGTGTGGCTGTAGAACTGGCTGTGTGTGGCTGTAGAACTGGATGTGTGTGGCTGTAGAACTGGATGTGTGTGGCTGTAGAACTGGCTGTGTGTGGCTGTAGAACTGGCTGTGTGTGGCTGTAGAACTGGCTGTAGAACTGTCTGTGGAAGTGGCTGTAGAACTGGCTGTGTGTGTCTGTGGAACTGGCTGTAGAACTTGTTGTGTGTGGATGTAGAAGTGGCTGTAGAACTGGCTGTAGAACTGGCTGTGTGTGGCTTTAGAACTGGATGTGTGTGGCTGTAGAACTGGCTATAGAACTGTCTGTGGAAGTGGCTGTAGAACTGGCTATAGAACTGGCTGTAGAACTGGCTGTGTGTGGCTGTAGAACTGGCTGTAGAACTGGCTGTAGAACTGGCTATAGAACTGGCTGTGTGTGGCTGTAGAACTGGCTGTAGAACTGGCTGTAGACCTGGCTGTAGAACTGGCTATAGAGCTGGCTGTGTGTGGCTGTAAAACTGGCTGTAGAACTGGCTGTAGAACTGGCAGTGTGTGGCTGTAGAACTGGCTGTGTGTGGCTGTAGAACTGGCTGTAGAACTAGCTGTGGAAGTGGCTGTAGAACTGGCTGTAGAAGTGGCTGTGTGTGGCTGTGGAACTGGCTGTGGAACTGGCTGTAGAACTGGCTGTGTGTGGCTGTAGAACTGGCTGTGTGTGGCTGTAGAACTGGCTGTGTGTGGCTGTAGAACTGGCTGTAGAACTGGCTGTGGAAGTGGCTGTGTGTGGCTGTGTGTGGCTGTGGAACTGGCTGTGGAACTGGCTGTAGAACTGGCTGTGTGTGGCTGTAGAACTGGCTGTGTGTGGCTGTAGAACTGGCTGTGTGTGGCTGTAGAACTGGCTATAGAACTGGCTATAGAACTGGCTGTAGAACTGGCTGTAGAACTGGCTGTGGAACTGGCTGTGGAACTGGCTGTGGAACTGGCTGTGGAACTGGCTGCGTGTGGCTGTAGAACTGGATGTGTGTGGCTGTAGAACTGGCTGTAGAACTGGCTGTGTGTGTCTGTGGAACTGGCTGTGTGTGGCTGTAGAACTGGCTGTGTGTGGCTGTAGAACTGGATGTGTGTGGCTGTAGAACTGGCTGTGTGTGGCTGTAGAACTGGCTGTGTGTGGCTGTAGAACTGGCTGTGTGTGGCTGTAGAACTGGCTGTGTGTGTCTGTGGAACTGGCTGTAGAACTTGTTGTGTGTGGATGTAGAAGTGGCTGTAGAACTGGCTGTAGAACTGGCTGTGTGTGGCTGTAGAACTGGATGTGTGTGGCTGTAGAACTGGCTGTAGAACTGTCTGTGGAAGTGGCTGTAGAACTGGCTGTGTGTTTCTGTGGAACTGGCTGTAGAACTTGTTGTGTGTGGATGTAGAACTGGATGTAGAACTGGCTGTAGAACTGGCTGTGTGTGGCTGTTGAACTGGTTGTAGAAGTGGCTGTAGAACTGGCTGTAGAACTGGCTGTGGAACTGGCTGTAGAACTGTCTGTAGAACTGGTTGTGGAAGTGGCTGTAGAACAGGCTGTAGAACTGGCTGTGGAACTGGCTGTAGAACTGGCTGTGGAACTGGCTGTGTGTGGCTGTAGAACTGGCTGTATGTGGCTGTAGAACTGGCTGTGTGTGGCTGTACAACTGGATGTGTGTGGCTGTAGACCTGGCTGTGTTTGACTGTAGAACTGGCTGTGTGTGGCTGTAGAACTGGCTGTAGAACTGGCTGTGGAAGTGGCTGTGTGTGGCTGTGTGTGGCTGTGGAACTGGCTGTAGAACTGGCTGTGTGTGGCTGTAGAACTGGCTGTGTTTGACTGTAGAACTGGCTGTGTGTGGCTGTAGAACTGGCTATAAAACTGGCTATAGAACTGGCTGTAGAACTGGCTGTGGAAGTGGCTGTGTGTGGCTGTGGAACTGGCTGTGGAACTGGCTGTGTGTGGCTGTAGAACTGGCTGTGTGTGGCTGTAGAACTGGCTGTGTGTGGCTGTAGAACTGGCTGTAGAACTGGCTGTGGAACTGGCTGTGGAACTGGCTGCGTGTGGCTGTAGAACTGGCTGTGTGTGGCTGTAGAACTGGCTGTGTGTGGCTGTAGAACTGGCTGTGTGTGGCTGTAGAACTGGCTATAGAACTGGCTGTAGAACTGGCTGTGTGTGGCTGTAGAACTGGCTGTAGAACTGGCTGTAGAACTGGCTATAGAACTGGCTATAGAGCTGGCTGTGTGTGGCTGTAAAACTGGCTGTAGAACTGGCTGTAGAACTGGCTGTGTGTGGCTGTAGAACTGGCTGTAGAACTGGCTGTGTGTGGCTGTAGAACTGGCTGTAGAACTAGCTGTAGAACTGGCTGTGTGTGGCTGTAGAACTGGCTGTGTGTGGCTGTAGAACTGGCTGTGTGTGGCTGTAGAATTGGCTGTAGAACTGGCTGTGGAAGTGGCTGTGTGTCGCTGTGTGTGGCTGTGGAACTGGCTGTGGAACTGGCTGTAGAACTGGCTGTGTGTGGCTGTAGAACTGGCTGTGTGTGGCTGTAGAACTGGCTGTGTGTGGCTGTAGAACTGGCTATAGAACTGGCTATAGAACTGGCTGTAGAACTGGCTGTAGAACTGGCTGTGGAACTGGCTGTGGAATTGGCTGCGTGTGGCTGTAGAACTGGCTGTGGTGGCTGTAGAACTGGCTGTGTGTGGCTGTAGAACTGGCTATGTGTGGCTGTAGAACTGGATGTGTGTGGCTGTAGAACTGGATGTGTGTGGCTGTAGAGCTGGCTGTAGAACTGTCTGTGGAAGTGGCTGCAGAACTGGCTGTGTGTGTCTGTGGAACTGGCTGTGTGTGGCTGTAGAACTGGCTGTGTGTGGCTGTAGAACTGGATGTGTGTGGCTGTAGAACTGGCTGTGTGTGGCTGTAGAACTGGCTGTGTGTGGCTGTAGAACTGGCTGTGTGTGGCTGTAGAACTGGCTGTGTGTGTCTGTGGAACTGGCTGTAGAACTTGTTGTGTGTGGATGTAGAAGTGGCTGTAGAACTGGCTGTAGAACTGGCTGTGTGTGGCTGTAGAACTGGATGTGTGTGGCTGTAGAACTGGCTGTAGAACTGTCTGTGGAAGTGGCTGTAGAACTGGCTGTGTGTTTCTGTGGAACTGGCTGTAGAACTTGTTGTGTGTGGATGTAGAACTGGATGTAGAACTGGCTGTAGAACTGGCTGTGTGTGGCTGTTGAACTGGTTGTAGAAGTGGCTGTAGAACTGGCTGTAGAACTGGCTGTGGAACTGGCTGTAGAACTGTCTGTAGAACTGGTTGTGGAAGTGGCTGTAGAACAGGCTGTAGAACTGGCTGTGGAACTGGCTGTAGAACTGGCTGTGGAACTGGCTGTGTGTGGCTGTAGAACTGGCTGTATGTGGCTGTAGAACTGGCTGTGTGTGGCTGTACAACTGGATGTGTGTGGCTGTAGACCTGGCTGTAGAACTGTCTGTAGAACTGGCTGTAGAACTGTCTGTGGAAGTGGCTGTGTGTGGCTGTGGAACTGGCTGTAGAACTGGCTGTGTGTGGCTGTAGAACTGGCTGTGTGTGGCTGTAGAACTGGCTGTAGAACTGGCTGTGTGTGTCTGTGGAACTGGCTGTGTGTGGCTGTAGAACTGGCTGTGTGTGGCTGTAGAACTGGATGTGTGTGGCTGTAGAACTGGCTGTGTGTGGCTGTAGAACTGGCTGTGTGGGGCTGTAGAACTGGCTGTAGAACTGGCTGTAGAACTGGCTGTGTGTGGCTGTAGAACTGGCTGTAGAACTGGCTGTAGAACTGGCTGTAGAACTGGCTATAGAACTGGCTGTGTGTGGCTGTAGAACTGGCTGTAGAACTGGCTGTAGACCTGGCTGTAGAACTGGCTATAGAGCTGGCTGTGTGTGGCTGTAAAACTGGCTGTAGAACTGGCTGTAGAACTGGCTGTGTGTGGCTGTAGAACTGGCTGTAGAACTGGCTGTGTGTGGCTGTAGAACTGGCTGTAGAACTAGCTGTGGAAGTGGCTGTAGAACTGGCTGTTGAAGTGGCTGTGTGTGGCTGTGGAACTGGCTGTGGATCTGGCTGTAGAACTGGCTGTGTGTGGCTGTAGAACTGGCTGTGTGTGGCTGTAGAACTGGCTGTGTGTGGCTGTAGAACTGGCTGTAGAACTGGCTGTGGAAGTGGCTGTGTGTGGCTGTGTGTGGCTGTGGAACTGGCTGTGGAACTGGCTGTAGAACTGGCTGTGTGTGGCTGTAGAACTGGCTTTTTGTGGGTGTAGAACTGGCTATAGAACTGGCTATAGAACTGGCTGTAGAACTGGCTGTGGAACTGGCTGTGGAACTGGCTGCGTGTGGCTGTAGAACTGGCTGTGGTGGCTGTAGAACTGGCTGTGTGTGGCTGTAGAACTGGCTGTGTGTGGCTGTAGAACTGGATGTGTGTGGCTGTAGAACTGGATGTGTGTGGCTGTAGAGCTGGCTGTAGAACTGTCTGTGGAAGTGGCTGCAGAACTGGCTGTGTGTGTCTGTGGAACTGGCTGTGTGTGGCTGTAGAACTGGCTGTGTGTGGCTGTAGAACTGGATGTGTGTGGCTGTAGAACTGGATGTGTGTGGCTGTAGAACTGGCTGTGTGTGGCTGTAGAACTGGCTGTGTGTGGCTGTAGAACTGGCTGTAGAACTGTCTGTGGAAGTGGCTGTAGAACTGGCTGTGTGTGTCTGTGGAACTGGCTGTAGAACTTGTTGTGTGTGGATGTAGAAGTGGCTGTAGAACTGGCTGTAGAACTGGCTGTGTGTGGCTTTAGAAATGGATGTGTGTGGCTGTAGAACTGGCTATAGAACTGTCTGTGGAAGTGGCTGTAGAACTGGCTATAGAACTGGCTGTAGAACTGGCTGTGTGTGGCTGTAGAACTGGCTGTAGAACTGGCTGTAGAACTGGCTATAGAACTGGCTGTGTGTGGCTGTAGAACTGGCTGTAGAACTGGCTGTAGACCTGGCTGTAGAACTGGCTATAGAGCTGGTTGTGTGTGGCTGTAAAACTGGCTGTAGAACTGGCTGTAGAACTGGCAGTGTGTGGCTGTAGAACTGGCTGTGTGTGGCTGTAGAACTGGCTGTAGAACTAGCTGTGGAAGTGGCTGTAGAACTGGCTGTAGAAGTGGCTGTGTGTGGCTGTGGAACTGGCTGTAGAACTTGTTGTGTGTGGATGTAGAACTGGATTTAGAACTGGCTGTAGAACTGGCTGTGTGTGGCTGTTGAACTGGTTGTAGAAGTGGCTGTAGAACTGGCTGTAGAACTGGCTGTGGAACTGGCTGTAGAACTGTCTGTAGAACTGGTTGTGGAAGTGGCTGTAGAACAGGCTGTAGAACTGGCTGTGGAACTGGCTGTAGAACTGGCTGTGGAACTGGCTGTGTGTGGCTGTAGAACTGGCTGTATGTGGCTGTAGAACTGGCTGTGTCTGGCTGTACAACTGGATGTGTGTGGCTGTAGACCTGGCTGTAGAACTGTCTGTAGAACTGGCTGTAGAACTGTCTGTGGAAGTGGCTGTGTGTGGCTGTGGAACTGGCTGTAGAACTGGCTGTGTGTGGCTGTAGAACTGGCTGTGTGTGGCTGTAGAACTGGCTGTAGAACTGGCTGTGTGTGTCTGTGGAACTGGCTGTGTGTGGCTGTAGAACTGGCTGTGTGTGGCTGTAGAACTGGATGTGTGTGGCTGTAGAACTGGCTGTGTGTGGCTGTAGAACTGGCTGTGTGGGGCTGTAGAACTGGCTGTAGAACTGGCTGTAGAACTGGCTGTGTGTGGCTGTAGAACTGGCTGTAGAACTGGCTGTAGAACTGGCTGTAGAACTGGCTATAGAACTGGCTGTGTGTGGCTGTAGAACTGGCTGTAGAACTGGCTGTAGACCTGGCTGTAGAACTGGCTATAGAGCTGGCTGTGTGTGGCTGTAAAACTGGCTGTAGAACTGGCTGTAGAACTGGCTGTGTGTGGCTGTAGAACTGGCTGTAGAACTGGCTGTGTGTGGCTGTAGAACTGGCTGTAGAACTAGCTGTGGAAGTGGCTGTAGAACTGGCTGTTGAAGTGGCTGTGTGTGGCTGTGGAACTGGCTGTGGATCTGGCTGTAGAACTGGCTGTGTGTGGCTGTAGAACTGGCTGTGTGTGGCTGTAGAACTGGCTGTGTGTGGCTGTAGAACTGGCTGTAGAACTGGCTGTGGAAGTGGCTGTGTGTGGCTGTGTGTGGCTGTGGAACTGGCTGTGGAACTGGCTGTAGAACTGGCTGTGTGTGGCTGTAGAACTGGCTTTTTGTGGGTGTAGAACTGGCTATAGAACTGGCTATAGAACTGGCTGTAGAACTGGCTGTAGAACTGGCTGTGGAACTGGCTGTGGAACTGGCTGCGTGTGGCTGTAGAACTGGCTGTGGTGGCTGTAGAACTGGCTGTGTGTGGCTGTAGAACTGGCTGTGTGTGGCTGTAGAACTGGATGTGTGTGGCTGTAGAACTGGATGTGTGTGGCTGTAGAGCTGGCTGTAGAACTGTCTGTGGAAGTGGCTGCAGAACTGGCTGTGTGTGTCTGTGGAACTGGCTGTGTGTGGCTGTAGAACTGGCTGTGTGTGGCTGTAGAACTGGATGTGTGTGGCTGTAGAACTGGATGTGTGTGGCTGTAGAACTGGCTGTGTGTGGCTGTAGAACTGGCTGTGTGTGGCTGTAGAACTGGCTGTAGAACTGTCTGTGGAAGTGGCTGTAGAACTGGCTGTGTGTGTCTGTGGAACTGGCTGTAGAACTTGTTGTGTGTGGATGTAGAAGTGGCTGTAGAACTGGCTGTAGAACTGGCTGTGTGTGGCTTTAGAACTGGATGTGTGTGGCTGTAGAACTGGCTATAGAACTGTCTGTGGAAGTGGCTGTAGAACTGGCTATAGAACTGGCTGTAGAACTGGCTGTGTGTGGCTGTAGAACTGGCTGTAGAACTGGCTGTAGAACTGGCTATAGAACTGGCTGTGTGTGGCTGTAGAACTGGCTGTAGAACTGGCTGTAGACCTGGCTGTAGAACTGGCTATAGAGCTGGCTGTGTGTGGCTGTAAAACTGGCTGTAGAACTGGCTGTAGAACTGGCAGTGTGTGGCTGTAGAACTGGCTGTGTGTGGCTGTAGAACTGGCTGTAGAACTAGCTGTGGAAGTGGCTGTAGAACTGGCTGTAGAAGTGGCTGTGTGTGGCTGTGGAACTGGCTGTGGAACTGGCTGTAGAACTGGCTGTGTGTGGCTGTAGAACTGGCTGTGTGTGGCTGTAGAACTGGCTGTGTGTGGCTGTAGAACTGGCTGTAGAACTGGCTGTGGAAGTGGCTGTGTGTGGCTGTGTGTGGCTGTGGAACTGGCTGTGGAACTGGCTGTAGAACTGGCTGTGTGTGGCTGTAGAACTGGCTGTGTGTGGCTGTAGAACTGGCTGTGTGTGGCTGTAGAACTGGCTATAGAACTGGCTATAGAACTGGCTGTAGAACTGGCTGTAGAACTGGCTGTGGAACTGGCTGTGGAACTGGCTGTGGAACTGGCTGTGGAACTGGCTGCGTGTGGCTGTAGAACTGGATGTGTGTGGCTGTAGAACTGGCTGTAGAACTGGCTGTGTGTGTCTGTGGAACTGGCTGTGTGTGGCTGTAGAACTGGCTGTGTGTGGCTGTAGAACTGGATGTGTGTGGCTGTAGAACTGGCTGTGTGTGGCTGTAGAACTGGCTGTGTGGGGCTGTAGAACTGGCTGTAGAACTGGCTGTAGAACTGGCTGTGTGTGGCTGTAGAACTGGCTGTAGAACTGGCTGTAGAACTGGCTGTAGAACTGGCTATAGAACTGGCTGTGTGTGGCTGTAGAACTGGCTGTAGAACTGGCTGTAGACCTGGCTGTAGAACTGGCTATAGAGCTGGCTGTGTGTGGCTGTAAAACTGGCTGTAGAACTGGCTGTAGAACTGGCTGTGTGTGGCTGTAGAACTGGCTGTAGAACTGGCTGTGTGTGGCTGTAGAACTGGCTGTAGAACTAGCTGTGGAAGAGGCTGTAGAACTGGCTGTTGAAGTGGCTGTGTGTGGCTGTGGAACTGGCTGTGGATCTGGCTGTAGAACTGGCTGTGTGTGGCTGTAGAACTGGCTGTGTGTGGCTGTAGAACTGGCTGTGTGTGGCTGTAGAACTGGCTGTAGAACTGGCTGTGGAAGTGGCTGTGTGTGGCTGTGTGTGGCTGTGGAACTGGCTGTGGAACTGGCTGTAGAACTGGCTGTGTGTGGCTGTAGAACTGGCTTTTTGTGGGTGTAGAACTGGCTATAGAACTGGCTATAGAACTGGCTGTAGAACTGGCTGTAGAACTGGCTGTGGAACTGGCTGTGGAACTGGCTGCGTGTGGCTGTAGAACTGGCTGTGGTGGCTGTAGAACTGGCTGTGTGTGGCTGTAGAACTGGCTGTGTGTGGCTGTAGAACTGGATGTGTGTGGCTGTAGAACTGGCTGTGTGTGGCTGTAGAACTGGCTGTGTGTGGCTGTAGAACTGGCTGTAGAACTGTCTGTGGAAGTGGCTGTAGAACTGGCTGTGTGTGTCTGTGGAACTGGCTGTAGAACTTGTTGTGTGTGGATGTAGAAGTGGCTGTAGAACTGGCTGTAGAACTGGCTGTGTGTGGCTTTAGAACTGGATGTGTGTGGCTGTAGAACTGGCTATAGAACTGTCTGTGGAAGTGGCTGTAGAACTGGCTATAGAACTGGCTGTAGAACTGGCTGTGTGTGGCTGTAGAACTGGCTGTAGAACTGGCTGTAGAACTGGCTATAGAACTGGCTGTGTGTGGCTGTAGAACTGGCTGTAGAACTGGCTGTAGACCTGGCTGTAGAACTGGCTATAGAGCTGGCTGTGTGTGGCTGTAAAACTGGCTGTAGAACTGGCTGTAGAACTGGCAGTGTGTGGCTGTAGAACTGGCTGTGTGTGGCTGTAGAACTGGCTGTAGAACTAGCTGTGGAAGTGGCTGTAGAACTGGCTGTAGAAGTGGCTGTGTGTGGCTGTGGAACTGGCTGTGGAACTGGCTGTAGAACTGGCTGTGTGTGGCTGTAGAACTGGCTGTGTGTGGCTGTAGAACTGGCTGTGTGTGGCTGTAGAACTGGCTGTAGAACTGGCTGTGGAAGTGGCTGTGTGTGGCTGTGTGTGGCTGTGGAACTGGCTGTGGAACTGGCTGTAGAACTGGCTGTGTGTGGCTGTAGAACTGGCTGTGTGTGGCTGTAGAACTGGCTGTGTGTGGCTGTAGAACTGGCTATAGAACTGGCTATAGAACTGGCTGTAGAACTGACTGTAGAACTGGCTGTGGAACTGGCTGTGGAACTGGCTGTGGAACTGGCTGTGGAACTGGCTGCGTGTGGCTGTAGAACTGGATGTGTGTGGCTGTAGAACTGGCTGTGTGTGGCTGTAGAACTGGCTGTGTGTGGCTGTAGAACTGGATGTGTGTGGCTGTAGACCTGGCTGTAGAACTGTCTGTGGAAGTGGCTGTAGAACTGGCTGTGTGTGTCTGTGGAACTGGCTGTGTGTGGCTGTAGAACTGGCTGTGTGTGGCTGTAGAACTGGATGTGTGTGGCTGTAGAACTGGCTGTGTGTGGCTGTAGAACTGGCTGTGTGGGGCTGTAGAACTGGCTATAGAACTGGCTGTAGAACTGGCTGTGTGTGGCTGTAGAACTGGCTGTAGAACTGGCTGTAGAACTGGCTGTAGAACTGGCTATAGAACTGGCTGTGTGTGGCTGTAGAACTGGCTGTAGAACTGGCTGTAGACCTGGCTGTAGAACTGGCTATAGAGCTGGCTGTGTGTGGCTGTAAAACTGGCTGTAGAACTGGCTGTGTGTGGCTGTAGAACTGGCTGTAGAACTGGCTGTGTGTGGCTGTAGAACTGGCTGTAGAACTAGCTGTGGAAGTGGCTGTAGAACTGGCTGTAGAAGTGGCTGTGTGTGGCTGTGGAACTGGCTGTGGAACTGGCTGTAGAACTGGCTGTGTGTGGCTGTAGAACTGGCTGTAGAACTGGCTGTAGAACTGGCTGTGTGTGGCTGTAGAACTGGCTGTAGAACTGGCTGTAGAACTGGCTATAGAACTAGCTGTGTGTGGCTGTAGAACTGGCTGTAGAACTGGCTGTAGACCTGGCTGTAGAACTGGCTATAGAGCTGGCTGTGTGTGGCTGTAAAACTGGCTGTAGAACTGGCTGTAGAACTGGCTGTGTGTGGCTGTAGAACTGGCTGTAGAACTGGCTGTGTGTGGCTGTAGAACTGGCTGTAGAACTAGCTGTGGAAGTGGCTGTAGAACTGGCTGTAGAAGTGGCTGTGTGTGGCTGTGGAACTGGCTGTAGAACTTGTTGTGTGTGGATGTAGAACTGGATGTAGAACTGGCTGTAGAACTGGCTGTGTGTGGCTGTTGAACTGGTTGTAGAAGTGGCTGTAGAACTGGCTGTAGAACTGGCTGTGGAACTGGCTGTAGAACTGTCTGTAGAACTGGTTGTGGAAGTGGCTGTAGAACAGGCTGTAGAACTGGCTGTGGAACTGGCTGTAGAACTGGCTGTGGAACTGGCTGTGTGTGGCTGTAGAACTGGCTGTATGTGGCTGTAGAACTGGCTGTGTGTGGCTGTACAACTGGATGTGTGTGGCTGTAGACCTGGCTGTAGAACTGTCTGTAGAACTGGCTGTAGAACTGTCTGTGGAAGTGGCTGTGTGTGGCTGTGGAACTGGCTGTAGAACTGGCTGTGTGTGGCTGTAGAACTGGCTGTGTGTGGCTGTAGAACTGGCTGTAGAACTGGCTGTGTGTGTCTGTGGAACTGGCTGTGTGTGGCTGTAGAACTGGCTCTGTGTGGCTGTAGAACTGGATGTGTGTGGCTGTAGAACTGGCTGTGTGTGGCTGTAGAACTGGCTGTGTGGGGCTGTAGAACTGGCTGTAGAACTGGCTGTAGAACTGGCTGTGTGTGGCTGTAGAACTGGCTGTAGAACTGGCTGTAGAACTGGCTGTAGAACTGGCTATAGAACTGGCTGTGTGTGGCTGTAGAACTGGCTGTAGAACTGGCTGTAGACCTGGCTGTAGAACTGGCTATAGAGCTGGCTGTGTGTGGCTGTAAAACTGGCTGTAGAACTGGCTGTAGAACTGGCTGTGTGTGGCTGTAGAACTGGCTGTAGAACTGGCTGTGTGTGGCTGTAGAACTGGCTGTAGAACTAGCTGTGGAAGTGGCTGTAGAACTGGCTGTTGAAGTGGCTGTGTGTGGCTGTGGAACTGGCTGTGGATCTGGCTGTAGAACTGGCTGTGTGTGGCTGTAGAACTGGCTGTGTGTGGCTGTAGAACTGGCTGTGTGTGGCTGTAGAACTGGCTGTAGAACTGGCTGTGGAAGTGGCTGTGTGTGGCTGTGTGTGGCTGTGGAACTGGCTGTGGAACTGGCTGTAGAACTGGCTGTGTGTGGCTGTAGAACTGGCTTTTTGTGGGTGTAGAACTGGCTATAGAACTGGCTATAGAACTGGCTGTAGAACTGGCTGTAGAACTGGCTGTGGAACTGGCTGTGGAACTGGCTGCGTGTGGCTGTAGAACTGGCTGTGGTGGCTGTAGAACTGGCTGTGTGTGGCTGTAGAACTGGCTGTGTGTGGCTGTAGAACTGGATGTGTGTGGCTGTAGAACTGGATGTGTGTGGCTGTAGAGCTGGCTGTAGAACTGTCTGTGGAAGTGGCTGCAGAACTGGCTGTGTGTGTCTGTGGAACTGGCTGTGTGTGGCTGTAGAACTGGCTGTGTGTGGCTGTAGAACTGGATGTGTGTGGCTGTAGAACTGGATGTGTGTGGCTGTAGAACTGGCTGTGTGTGGCTGTAGAACTGGCTGTGTGTGGCTGTAGAACTGGCTGTAGAACTGTCTGTGGAAGTGGCTGTAGAACTGGCTGTGTGTGTCTGTGGAACTGGCTGTAGAACTTGTTGTGTGTGGATGTAGAAGTGGCTGTAGAACTGGCTGTAGAACTGGCTGTGTGTGGCTTTAGAACTGGATGTGTGTGGCTGTAGAACTGGCTATAGAACTGTCTGTGGAAGTGGCTGTAGAACTGGCTATAGAACTGGCTGTAGAACTGGCTGTGTGTGGCTGTAGAACTGGCTGTAGAACTGGCTGTAGAACTGGCTATAGAACTGGCTGTGTGTGGCTGTAGAACTGGCTGTAGACCTGGCTGTAGAACTGGCTATAGAGCTGGCTGTGTGTGGCTGTAAAACTGGCTGTAGAACTGGCTGTAGAACTGGCAGTGTGTGGCTGTAGAACTGGCTGTGTGTGGCTGTAGAACTGGCTGTAGAACTAGCTGTGGAAGTGGCTGTAGAACTGGCTGTAGAAGTGGCTGTGTGTGGCTGTGGAACTGGCTGTGGAACTGGCTGTAGAACTGGCTGTGTGTGGCTGTAGAACTGGCTGTGTGTGGCTGTAGAACTGGCTGTGTGTGGCTGTAGAACTGGCTGTAGAACTGGCTGTGGAAGTGGCTGTGTGTGGCTGTGTGTGGCTGTGGAACTGGCTGTGGAACTGGCTGTAGAACTGGCTGTGTGTGGCTGTAGAACTGGCTGTGTGTGGCTGTAGAACTGGCTGTGTGTGGCTGTAGAACTGGCTATAGAACTGGCTATAGAACTGGCTGTAGAACTGGCTGTAGAACTGGCTGTGGAACTGGCTGTGGAACTGGCTGTGGAACTGGCTGTGGAACTGGCTGCGTGTGGCTGTAGAACTGGATGTGTGTGGCTGTAGAACTGGCTGTGTGTGGCTGTAGAACTGGCTGTGTGTGGCTGTAGAACTGGATGTGTGTGGCTGTAGACCTGGCTGTAGAACTGTCTGTGGAAGTGGCTGTAGAACTGGCTGTGTGTGTCTGTGGAACTGGCTGTGTGTGGCTGTAGAACTGGCTGTGTGTGGCTGTAGAACTGGATGTGTGTGGCTGTAGAACTGGCTGTGTGTGGCTGTAGAACTGGCTGTGTGGGGCTGTAGAACTGGCTATAGAACTGGCTGTAGAACTGGCTGTGTGTGGCTGTAGAACTGGCTGTAGAACTGGCTGTAGAACTGGCTGTAGAACTGGCTATAGAACTGGCTGTGTGTGGCTGTAGAACTGGCTGTAGAACTGGCTGTAGACCTGGCTGTAGAACTGGCTATAGAGCTGGCTGTGTGTGGCTGTAAAACTGGCTGTAGAACTGGCTGTGTGTGGCTGTAGAACTGGCTGTAGAACTGGCTGTGTGTGGCTGTAGAACTGGCTGTAGAACTAGCTGTGGAAGTGGCTGTAGAACTGGCTGTAGAAGTGGCTGTGTGTGGCTGTGGAACTGGCTGTGGAACTGGCTGTAGAACTGGCTGTGTGTGGCTGTAGAACTGGCTGTAGAACTGGCTGTAGAACTGGCTGTGTGTGGCTGTAGAACTGGCTGTAGAACTGGCTGTAGAACTGGCTATAGAACTAGCTGTGTGTGGCTGTAGAACTGGCTGTAGAACTGGCTGTAGACCTGGCTGTAGAACTGGCTATAGAGCTGGCTGTGTGTGGCTGTAAAACTGGCTGTAGAACTGGCTGTAGAACTGGCTGTGTGTGGCTGTAGAACTTGCTGTAGAACTGGCTGTGTGTGGCTGTAGAACTGGCTGTAGAACTAGCTGTGGAAGTGGCTGTAGAACTGGCTGTTGAAGTGGCTGTGTGTGGCTGTGGAACTGGCTGTGGATCTGGCTGTAGAACTGGCTGTGTGT
The DNA here is from genome assembly GCF_905237065.1 of Salmo salar. Taxonomy (NCBI): domain Eukaryota; kingdom Metazoa; phylum Chordata; class Actinopteri; order Salmoniformes; family Salmonidae; genus Salmo; species Salmo salar. The sequence goes on along the minus strand of NC_059466.1, from coordinate 38,997,507 downwards.
GGCTGTAGAACTGGCTGTGTGTGGCTGTAGAACTGGCTGTGTGTGGCTGTAGAACTGGCTGTAGAACTGGCTGTGGAAGTGGCTGTGTGTGGCTGTGTGTGGCTGTGGAACTGGCTGTGGAACTGGCTGTAGAACTGGCTGTGTGTGGCTGTAGAACTGGCTTTTTGTGGGTGTAGAACTGGCTATAGAACTGGCTATAGAACTGGCTGTAGAACTGGCTGTAGAACTGGCTGTGGAACTGGCTGTAGAACTGGCTGTGGTGGCTGTAGAACTGGCTGTGTGTGGCTGTAGAACTGGCTGTGTGTGGCTGTAGAACTGGATGTGTGTGGCTGTAGAACTGGATGTGTGTGGCTGTAGAGCTGGCTGTAGAACTGTCTGTGGAAGTGGCTGCAGAACTGGCTGTGTGTGTCTGTGGAACTGGCTGTGTGTGGCTGTAGAACTGGCTGTGTGTGGCTGTAGAACTGGATGTGTGTGGCTGTAGAACTGGATGTGTGTGGCTGTAGAACTGGCTGTGTGTGGCTGTAGAACTGGCTGTGTGTGGCTGTAGAACTGGCTGTAGAACTGTCTGTGGAAGTGGCTGTAGAACTGGCTGTGTGTGTCTGTGGAACTGGCTGTAGAACTTGTTGTGTGTGGATGTAGAAGTGGCTGTAGAACTGGCTGTAGAACTGGCTGTGTGTGGCTTTAGAAATGGATGTGTGTGGCTGTAGAACTGGCTATAGAACTGTCTGTGGAAGTGGCTGTAGAACTGGCTATAGAACTGGCTGTAGAACTGGCTGTGTGTGGCTGTAGAACTGGCTGTAGAACTGGCTGTAGAACTGGCTATAGAACTGGCTGTGTGTGGCTGTAGAACTGGCTGTAGAACTGGCTGTAGACCTGGCTGTAGAACTGGCTATAGAGCTGGCTGTGTGTGGCTGTAAAACTGGCTGTAGAACTGGCTATAGAACTGTCTGTGGAAGTGGCTGTAGAACTGGCTATAGAACTGGCTGTAGAACTGGCTGTGTGTGGCTGTAGAACTGGCTGTAGAACTGGCTGTAGAACTGGCTATAGAACTGGCTGTGTGTGGCTGTAGAACTGGCTGTAGAACTGGCTGTAGACCTGGCTGTAGAACTGGCTATAGAGCTGGCTGTGTGTGGCTGTAAAACTGGCTGTAGAACTGGCTGTAGAACTGGCAGTGTGTGGCTGTAGAACTGGCTGTGTGTGGCTGTAGAACTGGCTGTAGAACTAGCTGTGGAAGTGGCTGTAGAACTGGCTGTAGAAGTGGCTGTGTGTGGCTGTGGAACTGGCTGTGGAACTGGCTGTAGAACTGGCTGTGTGTGGCTGTAGAACTGGCTGTGTGTGGCTGTAGAACTGGCTGTGTGTGGCTGTAGAACTGGCTGTAGAACTGGCTGTGGAAGTGGCTGTGTGTGGCTGTGTGTGGCTGTGGAACTGGCTGTGGAACTGGCTGTAGAACTGGCTGTGTGTGGCTGTAGAACTGGCTGTGTGTGGCTGTAGAACTGGCTGTGTGTGGCTGTAGAACTGGCTATAGAACTGGCTATAGAACTGGCTGTAGAACTGGCTGTAGAACTGGCTGTGGAACTGGCTGTGGAACTGGCTGTGGAACTGGCTGTGGAACTGGCTGCGTGTGGCTGTAGAACTGGATGTGTGTGGCTGTAGAACTGGCTGTGTGTGGCTGTAGAACTGGCTGTGTGTGGCTGTAGAACTGGATGTGTGTGGCTGTAGACCTGGCTGTAGAACTGTCTGTGGAAGTGGCTGTAGAACTGGCTGTGTGTGTCTGTGGAACTGGCTGTGTGTGGCTGTAGAACTGGCTGTGTGTGGCTGTAGAACTGGCTGTGTGTGGCTGTAGAACTGGCTGTTTGTGGCTGTAGAACTGGCTGTGTGGGGCTGTAGAACTGGCTGTAGAACTGGCTGTAGAACTGGCTGTGTGTGGCTGTAGAACTGGCTGTAGAACTGGCTGTAGAACTGGCTGTAGAACTGGCTATAGAACTGGCTGTGTGTGGCTGTAGAACTGGCTGTAGAACTGGCTGTAGACCTGGCTGTAGAACTGGCTATAGAGCTGGCTGTGTGTGGCTGTAAAACTGGCTGTAGAACTGGCTGTAGAACTGGCTGTGTGTGGCTGTAGAACTGGCTGTAGAACTGGCTGTGTGTGGCTGTAGAACTGGCTGTAGAACTAGCTGTGGAAGTGGCTGTAGAACTGGCTGTTGAAGTGGCTCTGTGTGGCTGTGGAACTGGCTGTGGATCTGGCTGTAGAACTGGCTGTGTGTGGCTGTAGAACTGGCTGTGTGTGGCTGTAGAACTGGCTGTAGAACTGGCTGTGGAAGTGGCTGTGTGTGGCTGTGTGTGGCTGTGGAACTGGCTGTGGAACTGGCTGTAGAACTGGCTGTGTGTGGCTGTAGAACTGGCTTTTTGTGGGTGTAGAACTGGCTATAGAACTGGCTATAGAACTGGCTGTAGAACTGGCTGTAGAACTGGCTGTGGAACTGGCTGTGGAACTGGCTGCGTGTGGCTGTAGAACTGGCTGTGGTGGCTGTAGAACTGGCTGTGTGTGGCTGTAGAACTGGCTGTGTGTGGCTGTAGAACTGGATGTGTGTGGCTGTAGAACTGGATGTGTGTGGCTGTAGAGCTGGCTGTAGAACTGTCTGTGGAAGTGGCTGCAGAACTGGCTGTGTGTGTCTGTGGAACTGGCTGTGTGTGGCTGTAGAACTGGCTGTGTGTGGCTGTAGAACTGGATGTGTGTGGCTGTAGAACTGGATGTGTGTGGCTGTAGAACTGGCTGTGTGTGGCTGTAGAACTGGCTGTGTGTGGCTGTAGAACTGGCTGTAGAACTGTCTGTGGAAGTGGCTGTAGAACTGGCTGTGTGTGTCTGTGGAACTGGCTGTAGAACTTGTTGTGTGTGGATGTAGAAGTGGCTGTAGAACTGGCTGTAGAACTGGCTGTGTGTGGCTTTAGAACTGGATGTGTGTGGCTGTAGAACTGGCTATAGAACTGTCTGTGGAAGTGGCTGTAGAACTGGCTATAGAACTGGCTGTAGAACTGGCTGTGTGTGGCTGTAGAACTGGCTGTAGAACTGGCTGTAGAACTGGCTATAGAACTGGCTGTGTGTGGCTGTAGAACTGGCTGTAGAACTGGCTGTAGACCTGGCTGTAGAACTGGCTATAGAGCTGGCTGTGTGTGGCTGTAAAACTGGCTGTAGAACTGGCTGTAGAACTGGCAGTGTGTGGCTGTAGAACTGGCTGTGTGTGGCTGTAGAACTGGCTGTAGAACTAGCTGTGGAAGTGGCTGTAGAACTGGCTGTAGAAGTGGCTGTGTGTGGCTGTGGAACTGGCTGTGGAACTGGCTGTAGAACTGGCTGTGTGTGGCTGTAGAACTGGCTGTGTGTGGCTGTAGAACTGGCTGTGTGTGGCTGTAGAACTGGCTGTAGAACTGGCTGTGGAAGTGGCTGTGTGTGGCTGTGTGTGGCTGTGGAACTGGCTGTGGAACTGGCTGTAGAACTGGCTGTGTGTGGCTGTAGAACTGGCTGTGTGTGGCTGTAGAACTGGCTGTGTGTGGCTGTAGAACTGGCTATAGAACTGGCTATAGAACTGGCTGTAGAACTGGCTGTAGAACTGGCTGTGGAACTGGCTGTGGAACTGGCTGTGGAACTGGCTGCGTGTGGCTGTAGAACTGGATGTGTGTGGCTGTAGAACTGGCTGTGTGTGGCTGTAGAACTGGCTGTGTGTGGCTGTAGAACTGGATGTGTGTGGCTGTAGACCTGGCTGTAGAACTGTCTGTGGAAGTGGCTGTAGAACTGGCTGTGTGTGTCTGTGGAACTGGCTGTGTGTGGCTGTAGAACTGGCTGTGTGTGGCTGTAGAACTGGATGTGTGTGGCTGTAGAACTGGCTGTGTGTGGCTGTAGAACTGGCTGTGTGGGGCTGTAGAACTGGCTATAGAACTGGCTGTAGAACTGGCTGTGTGTGGCTGTAGAACTGGCTGTAGAACTGGCTGTAGAACTGGCTGTAGAACTGGCTATAGAACTGGCTGTGTGTGGCTGTAGAACTGGCTGTAGAACTGGCTGTAGACCTGGCTGTAGAACTGGCTATAGAGCTGGCTGTGTGTGGCTGTAAAACTGGCTGTAGAACTGGCTGTGTGTGGCTGTAGAACTGGCTGTAGAACTGGCTGTGTGTGGCTGTAGAACTGGCTGTAGAACTAGCTGTGGAAGTGGCTGTAGAACTGGCTGTAGAAGTGGCTGTGTGTGGCTGTGGAACTGGCTGTGGAACTGGCTGTAGAACTGGCTGTGTGTGGCTGTAGAACTGGCTGTAGAACTGGCTGTAGAACTGGCTGTGTGTGGCTGTAGAACTGGCTGTAGAACTGGCTGTAGAACTGGCTATAGAACTAGCTGTGTGTGGCTGTAGAACTGGCTGTAGAACTGGCTGTAGACCTGGCTGTAGAACTGGCTATAGAGCTGGCTGTGTGTGGCTGTAAAACTGGCTGTAGAACTGGCTGTAGAACTGGCTGTGTGTGGCTGTAGAACTGGCTGTAGAACTGGCTGTGTGTGGCTGTAGAACTGGCTGTAGAACTAGCTGTGGAAGTGGCTGTAGAACTGGCTGTTGAAGTGGCTGTGTGTGGCTGTGGAACTGGCTGTGGATCTGGCTGTAGAACTGGCTGTGTGTGGCTGTAGAACTGGCTGTGTGTGGCTGTAGAACTGGATGTGTGTGGCTGTAGAACTGGCTGTGTGTGGCTGTAGAACTGGCTGTGTGTGGCTGTAGAACTGGCTGTAGAACTGTCTGTGGAAGTGGCTATAGAACTGGCTGTGTGTGTCTGTAGAACTGGCTGTGTGTGGCTTTAGAACTGGATGTGTGTGGCTGTAGAACTGGCTATAGAACTGTCTGTGGAAGTGGCTGTAGAACTGGCTATAGAACTGGCTGTAGAACTGGCTGTGTGTGGCTGTAGAACTGGCTGTAGAACTGGCTATAGAACTGGCTGTGTGTGGCTGTAGAACTGGCTGTAGAACTGGCTGTAGACCTGGCTGTAGAACTGGCTATAGAGCTGGCTGTGTGTGGCTGTAAAACTGGCTGTAGAACTGGCTATAGAACTGTCTGTGGAAGTGGCTGTAGAACTGGCTATAGAACTGGCTGTAGAACTGGCTGTGTGTGGCTGTAGAACTGGCTGTAGAACTGGCTGTAGAACTGGCTATAGAACTGGCTGTGTGTGGCTGTAGAACTGGCTGTAGAACTGGCTGTAGACCTGGCTGTAGAACTGGCTATAGAGCTGGCTGTGTGTGGCTGTAAAACTGGCTGTAGAACTGGCAGTGTGTGGCTGTAGAACTGGCTGTGTGTGGCTGTAGAACTGGCTGTAGAACTAGCTGTGGAAGTGGCTGTAGAACTGGCTGTAGAAGTGGCTGTGTGTGGCTGTGGAACTGGCTGTGGAACTGGCTGTAGAACTGGCTGTGTGTGGCTGTAGAACTGGCTGTGTGTGGCTGTAGAACTGGCTGTGTGTGGCTGTAGAACTGGCTGTAGAACTGGCTGTGGAAGTGGCTGTGTGTGGCTGTGTGTGGCTGTGGAACTGGCTGTGGAACTGGCTGTAGAACTGGCTGTGTGTGGCTGTAGAACTGGCTGTGTGTGGCTGTAGAACTGGCTGTGTGTGGCTGTAGAACTGGCTATAGAACTGGCTATAGAACTGGCTGTAGAACTGGCTGTAGAACTGGCTGTGGAACTGGCTGTGGAACTGGCTGTGGAACTGGCTGTGGAACTGGCTGCGTGTGGCTGTAGAACTGGATGTGTGTGGCTGTAGAACTGGCTGTGTGTGGCTGTAGAACTGGCTGTGTGTGGCTGTAGAACTGGATGTGTGTGGCTGTAGACCTGGCTGTAGAACTGTCTGTGGAAGTGGCTGTAGAACTGGCTGTGTGTGTCTGTGGAACTGGCTGTGTGTGGCTGTAGAACTGGCTGTGTGTGGCTGTAGAACTGGATGTGTGTGGCTGTAGAACTGGCTGTGTGTGGCTGTAGAACTGGCTGTGTGGGGCTGTAGAACTGGCTGTGTGTGGCTGTAGAACTGGCTGTGTGTGGCTGTAGAACTGGATGTGTGTGGCTGTAGAACTGGCTGTAGAACTGTCTGTGGAAGTGGCTGTAGAACTGGCTGTGTGTGTCTGTGGAACTGGCTGTAGAACTTGTTGTGTGTGGATGTAGAAGTGGCTGTAGAACTGGCTGTAGAACTGGCTGTGTGTGGCTTTAGAAATGGATGTGTGTGGCTGTAGAACTGGCTATAGAACTGTCTGTGGAAGTGGCTGTAGAACTGGCTATAGAACTGGCTGTAGAACTGGCTGTGTGTGGCTGTAGAACTGGCTGTAGAACTGGCTGTAGAACTGGCTATAGAACTGGCTGTGTGTGGCTGTAGAACTGGCTGTAGAACTGGCTGTAGACCTGGCTGTAGAACTGGCTATAGAGCTGGCTGTGTGTGGCTGTAAAACTGGCTGTAGAACTGGCTATAGAACTGTCTGTGGAAGTGGCTGTAGAACTGGCTATAGAACTGGCTGTAGAACTGGCTGTGTGTGGCTGTAGAACTGGCTGTAGAACTGGCTGTAGAACTGGCTATAGAACTGGCTGTGTGTGGCTGTAGAACTGGCTGTAGAACTGGCTGTAGACCTGGCTGTAGAACTGGCTATAGAGCTGGCTGTGTGTGGCTGTAAAACTGGCTGTAGAACTGGCTGTAGAACTGGCAGTGTGTGGCTGTAGAACTGGCTGTGTGTGGCTGTAGAACTGGCTGTAGAACTAGCTGTGGAAGTGGCTGTAGAACTGGCTGTAGAAGTGGCTGTGTGTGGCTGTGGAACTGGCTGTGGAACTGGCTGTAGAACTGGCTGTGTGTGGCTGTAGAACTGGCTGTGTGTGGCTGTAGAACTGGCTGTGTGTGGCTGTAGAACTGGCTGTAGAACTGGCTGTGGAAGTGGCTGTGTGTGGCTGTGTGTGGCTGTGGAACTGGCTGTGGAACTGGCTGTAGAACTGGCTGTGTGTGGCTGTAGAACTGGCTGTGTGTGGCTGTAGAACTGGCTGTGTGTGGCTGTAGAACTGGCTATAGAACTGGCTATAGAACTGGCTGTAGAACTGGCTGTAGAACTGGCTGTGGAACTGGCTGTGGAACTGGCTGTGGAACTGGCTGTGGAACTGGCTGCGTGTGGCTGTAGAACTGGATGTGTGTGGCTGTAGAACTGGCTGTGTGTGGCTGTAGAACTGGCTGTGTGTGGCTGTAGAACTGGATGTGTGTGGCTGTAGACCTGGCTGTAGAACTGTCTGTGGAAGTGGCTGTAGAACTGGCTGTGTGTGTCTGTGGAACTGGCTGTGTGTGGCTGTAGAACTGGCTGTGTGTGGCTGTAGAACTGGCTGTGTGTGGCTGTAGAACTGGCTGTTTGTGGCTGTAGAACTGGCTGTGTGGGGCTGTAGAACTGGCTGTAGAACTGGCTGTAGAACTGGCTGTGTGTGGCTGTAGAACTGGCTGTAGAACTGGCTGTAGAACTGGCTGTAGAACTGGCTGTAGAACTGGCTGTGTGTGGCTGTAGAACTGGCTGTGTGTGGCTGTAGAACTGGATGTGTGTGGCTGTAGAACTGGCTGTGTGTGGCTGTAGAACTGGCTGTGTGGGGCTGTAGAACTGGCTATAGAACTGGCTGTAGAACTGGCTGTGTGTGGCTGTAGAACTGGCTGTAGAACTGGCTGTAGAACTGGCTGTAGAACTGGCTATAGAACTGGCTGTGTGTGGCTGTAGAACTGGCTGTAGAACTGGCTGTAGACCTGGCTGTAGAACTGGCTATAGAGCTGGCTGTGTGTGGCTGTAAAACTGGCTGTAGAACTGGCTGTGTGTGGCTGTAGAACTGGCTGTAGAACTGGCTGTGTGTGGCTGTAGAACTGGCTGTAGAACTAGCTGTGGAAGTGGCTGTAGAACTGGCTGTAGAAGTGGCTGTGTGTGGCTGTGGAACTGGCTGTGGAACTGGCTGTAGAACTGGCTGTGTGTGGCTGTAGAACTGGCTGTAGAACTGGCTGTAGAACTGGCTGTGTGTGGCTGTAGAACTGGCTGTAGAACTGGCTGTAGAACTGGCTATAGAACTAGCTGTGTGTGGCTGTAGAACTGGCTGTAGAACTGGCTGTAGACCTGGCTGTAGAACTGGCTATAGAGCTGGCTGTGTGTGGCTGTAAAACTGGCTGTAGAACTGGCTGTAGAACTGGCTGTGTGTGGCTGTAGAACTGGCTGTAGAACTGGCTGTGTGTGGCTGTAGAACTGGCTGTAGAACTAGCTGTGGAAGTGGCTGTAGAACTGGCTGTTGAAGTGGCTGTGTGTGGCTGTGGAACTGGCTGTGGATCTGGCTGTAGAACTGGCTGTGTGTGGCTGTAGAACTGGCTGTGTGTGGCTGTAGAACTGGATGTGTGTGGCTGTAGAACTGGCTGTGTGTGGCTGTAGAACTGGCTGTGTGTGGCTGTAGAACTGGCTGTAGAACTGTCTGTGGAAGTGGCTATAGAACTGGCTGTGTGTGTCTGTAGAACTGGCTGTGTGTGGCTTTAGAACTGGATGTGTGTGGCTGTAGAACTGGCTATAGAACTGTCTGTGGAAGTGGCTGTAGAACTGGCTATAGAACTGGCTGTAGAACTGGCTGTGTGTGGCTGTAGAACTGGCTGTAGAACTGGCTATAGAACTGGCTGTGTGTGGCTGTAGAACTGGCTGTAGAACTGGCTGTAGACCTGGCTGTAGAACTGGCTATAGAGCTGGCTGTGTGTGGCTGTAAAACTGGCTGTAGAACTGGCTATAGAACTGTCTGTGGAAGTGGCTGTAGAACTGGCTATAGAACTGGCTGTAGAACTGGCTGTGTGTGGCTGTAGAACTGGCTGTAGAACTGGCTGTAGAACTGGCTATAGAACTGGCTGTGTGTGGCTGTAGAACTGGCTGTAGAACTGGCTGTAGACCTGGCTGTAGAACTGGCTATAGAGCTGGCTGTGTGTGGCTGTAAAACTGGCTGTAGAACTGGCAGTGTGTGGCTGTAGAACTGGCTGTGTGTGGCTGTAGAACTGGCTGTAGAACTAGCTGTGGAAGTGGCTGTAGAACTGGCTGTAGAAGTGGCTGTGTGTGGCTGTGGAACTGGCTGTGGAACTGGCTGTAGAACTGGCTGTGTGTGGCTGTAGAACTGGCTGTGTGTGGCTGTAGAACTGGCTGTGTGTGGCTGTAGAACTGGCTGTAGAACTGGCTGTGGAAGTGGCTGTGTGTGGCTGTGTGTGGCTGTGGAACTGGCTGTGGAACTGGCTGTAGAACTGGCTGTGTGTGGCTGTAGAACTGGCTGTGTGTGGCTGTAGAACTGGCTGTGTGTGGCTGTAGAACTGGCTATAGAACTGGCTATAGAACTGGCTGTAGAACTGGCTGTAGAACTGGCTGTGGAACTGGCTGTGGAACTGGCTGTGGAACTGGCTGTGGAACTGGCTGCGTGTGGCTGTAGAACTGGATGTGTGTGGCTGTAGAACTGGCTGTGTGTGGCTGTAGAACTGGCTGTGTGTGGCTGTAGAACTGGATGTGTGTGGCTGTAGACCTGGCTGTAGAACTGTCTGTGGAAGTGGCTGTAGAACTGGCTGTGTGTGTCTGTGGAACTGGCTGTGTGTGGCTGTAGAACTGGCTGTGTGTGGCTGTAGAACTGGATGTGTGTGGCTGTAGAACTGGCTGTGTGTGGCTGTAGAACTGGCTGTGTGGGGCTGTAGAACTGGCTGTGTGTGGCTGTAGAACTGGCTGTGTGTGGCTGTAGAACTGGATGTGTGTGGCTGTAGAACTGGCTGTAGAACTGTCTGTGGAAGTGGCTGTAGAACTGGCTGTGTGTGTCTGTGGAACTGGCTGTAGAACTTGTTGTGTGTGGATGTAGAAGTGGCTGTAGAACTGGCTGTAGAACTGGCTGTGTGTGGCTTTAGAAATGGATGTGTGTGGCTGTAGAACTGGCTATAGAACTGTCTGTGGAAGTGGCTGTAGAACTGGCTATAGAACTGGCTGTAGAACTGGCTGTGTGTGGCTGTAGAACTGGCTGTAGAACTGGCTGTAGAACTGGCTATAGAACTGGCTGTGTGTGGCTGTAGAACTGGCTGTAGAACTGGCTGTAGACCTGGCTGTAGAACTGGCTATAGAGCTGGCTGTGTGTGGCTGTAAAACTGGCTGTAGAACTGGCTATAGAACTGTCTGTGGAAGTGGCTGTAGAACTGGCTATAGAACTGGCTGTAGAACTGGCTGTGTGTGGCTGTAGAACTGGCTGTAGAACTGGCTGTAGAACTGGCTATAGAACTGGCTGTGTGTGGCTGTAGAACTGGCTGTAGAACTGGCTGTAGACCTGGCTGTAGAACTGGCTATAGAGCTGGCTGTGTGTGGCTGTAAAACTGGCTGTAGAACTGGCTGTAGAACTGGCAGTGTGTGGCTGTAGAACTGGCTGTGTGTGGCTGTAGAACTGGCTGTAGAACTAGCTGTGGAAGTGGCTGTAGAACTGGCTGTAGAAGTGGCTGTGTGTGGCTGTGGAACTGGCTGTGGAACTGGCTGTAGAACTGGCTGTGTGTGGCTGTAGAACTGGCTGTGTGTGGCTGTAGAACTGGCTGTGTGTGGCTGTAGAACTGGCTGTAGAACTGGCTGTGGAAGTGGCTGTGTGTGGCTGTGTGTGGCTGTGGAACTGGCTGTGGAACTGGCTGTAGAACTGGCTGTGTGTGGCTGTAGAACTGGCTGTGTGTGGCTGTAGAACTGGCTGTGTGTGGCTGTAGAACTGGCTATAGAACTGGCTATAGAACTGGCTGTAGAACTGGCTGTAGAACTGGCTGTGGAACTGGCTGTGGAACTGGCTGTGGAACTGGCTGTGGAACTGGCTGCGTGTGGCTGTAGAACTGGATGTGTGTGGCTGTAGAACTGGCTGTGTGTGGCTGTAGAACTGGCTGTGTGTGGCTGTAGAACTGGATGTGTGTGGCTGTAGACCTGGCTGTAGAACTGTCTGTGGAAGTGGCTGTAGAACTGGCTGTGTGTGTCTGTGGAACTGGCTGTGTGTGGCTGTAGAACTGGCTGTGTGTGGCTGTAGAACTGGCTGTGTGTGGCTGTAGAACTGGCTGTTTGTGGCTGTAGAACTGGCTGTGTGGGGCTGTAGAACTGGCTGTAGAACTGGCTGTAGAACTGGCTGTGTGTGGCTGTAGAACTGGCTGTAGAACTGGCTGTAGAACTGGCTGTAGAACTGGCTATAGAACTGGCTGTGTGTGGCTGTAGAACTGGCTGTAGAACTGGCTGTAGACCTGGCTGTAGAACTGGCTATAGAGCTGGCTGTGTGTGGCTGTAAAACTGGCTGTAGAACTGGCTGTAGAACTGGCTGTGTGTGGCTGTAGAACTGGCTGTAGAACTGGCTGTGTGTGGCTGTAGAACTGGCTGTAGAACTAGCTGTGGAAGTGGCTGTAGAACTGGCTGTTGAAGTGGCTGTGTGTGGCTGTGGAACTGGCTGTGGATCTGGCTGTAGAACTGGCTGTGTGTGGCTGTAGAACTGGCTGTGTGTGGCTGTAGAACTGGCTGTAGAACTGGCTGTGGAAGTGGCTGTGTGTGGCTGTGTGTGGCTGTGGAACTGGCTGTGGAACTGGCTGTAGAACTGGCTGTGTGTGGCTGTAGAACTGGCTTTTTGTGGGTGTAGAACTGGCTATAGAACTGGCTATAGAACTGGCTGTAGAACTGGCTGTAGAACTGGCTGTGGAACTGGCTGTGGAACTGGCTGCGTGTGGCTGTAGAACTGGCTGTGGTGGCTGTAGAACTGGCTGTGTGTGGCTGTAGAACTGGCTGTGTGTGGCTGTAGAACTGGATGTGTGTGGCTGTAGAACTGGATGTGTGTGGCTGTAGAGCTGGCTGTAGAACTGTCTGTGGAAGTGGCTGCAGAACTGGCTGTGTGTGTCTGTGGAACTGGCTGTGTGTGGCTGTAGAACTGGCTGTGTGTGGCTGTAGAACTGGATGTGTGTGGCTGTAGAACTGGATGTGTGTGGCTGTAGAACTGGCTGTGTGTGGCTGTAGAACTGGCTGTGTGTGGCTGTAGAACTGGCTGTAGAACTGTCTGTGGAAGTGGCTGTAGAACTGGCTGTGTGTGTCTGTGGAACTGGCTGTAGAACTTGTTGTGTGTGGATGTAGAAGTGGCTGTAGAACTGGCTGTAGAACTGGCTGTGTGTGGCTTTAGAACTGGATGTGTGTGGCTGTAGAACTGGCTATAGAACTGTCTGTGGAAGTGGCTGTAGAACTGGCTATAGAACTGGCTGTAGAACTGGCTGTGTGTGGCTGTAGAACTGGCTGTAGAACTGGCTGTAGAACTGGCTATAGAACTGGCTGTGTGTGGCTGTAGAACTGGCTGTAGAACTGGCTGTAGACCTGGCTGTAGAACTGGCTATAGAGCTGGCTGTGTGTGGCTGTAAAACTGGCTGTAGAACTGGCTGTAGAACTGGCAGTGTGTGGCTGTAGAACTGGCTGTGTGTGGCTGTAGAACTGGCTGTAGAACTAGCTGTGGAAGTGGCTGTAGAACTGGCTGTAGAAGTGGCTGTGTGTGGCTGTGGAACTGGCTGTGGAACTGGCTGTAGAACTGGCTGTGTGTGGCTGTAGAACTGGCTGTGTGTGGCTGTAGAACTGGCTGTGTGTGGCTGTAGAACTGGCTGTAGAACTGGCTGTGGAAGTGGCTGTGTGTGGCTGTGTGTGGCTGTGGAACTGGCTGTGGAACTGGCTGTAGAACTGGCTGTGTGTGGCTGTAGAACTGGCTGTGTGTGGCTGTAGAACTGGCTGTGTGTGGCTGTAGAACTGGCTATAGAACTGGCTATAGAACTGGCTGTAGAACTGGCTGTAGAACTGGCTGTGGAACTGGCTGTGGAACTGGCTGTGGAACTGGCTGCGTGTGGCTGTAGAACTGGATGTGTGTGGCTGTAGAACTGGCTGTGTGTGGCTGTAGAACTGGCTGTGTGTGGCTGTAGAACTGGATGTGTGTGGCTGTAGACCTGGCTGTAGAACTGTCTGTGGAAGTGGCTGTAGAACTGGCTGTGTGTGTCTGTGGAACTGGCTGTGTGTGGCTGTAGAACTGGCTGTGTGTGGCTGTAGAACTGGATGTGTGTGGCTGTAGAACTGGCTGTGTGTGGCTGTAGAACTGGCTGTGTGGGGCTGTAGAACTGGCTATAGAACTGGCTGTAGAACTGGCTGTGTGTGGCTGTAGAACTGGCTGTAGAACTGGCTGTAGAACTGGCTGTAGAACTGGCTATAGAACTGGCTGTGTGTGGCTGTAGAACTGGCTGTAGAACTGGCTGTAGACCTGGCTGTAGAACTGGCTATAGAGCTGGCTGTGTGTGGCTGTAAAACTGGCTGTAGAACTGGCTGTGTGTGGCTGTAGAACTGGCTGTAGAACTGGCTGTGTGTGGCTGTAGAACTGGCTGTAGAACTAGCTGTGGAAGTGGCTGTAGAACTGGCTGTAGAAGTGGCTGTGTGTGGCTGTGGAACTGGCTGTGGAACTGGCTGTAGAACTGGCTGTGTGTGGCTGTAGAACTGGCTGTAGAACTGGCTGTAGAACTGGCTGTGTGTGGCTGTAGAACTGGCTGTAGAACTGGCTGTAGAACTGGCTATAGAACTAGCTGTGTGTGGCTGTAGAACTGGCTGTAGAACTGGCTGTAGACCTGGCTGTAGAACTGGCTATAGAGCTGGCTGTGTGTGGCTGTAAAACTGGCTGTAGAACTGGCTGTAGAACTGGCTGTGTGTGGCTGTAGAACTGGCTGTAGAACTGGCTGTGTGTGGCTGTAGAACTGGCTGTAGAACTAGCTGTGGAAGTGGCTGTAGAACTGGCTGTTGAAGTGGCTGTGTGTGGCTGTGGAACTGGCTGTGGATCTGGCTGTAGAACTGGCTGTGTGTGGCTGTAGAACTGGCTGTGTGTGGCTGTAGAACTGGATGTGTGTGGCTGTAGAACTGGCTGTGTGTGGCTGTAGAACTGGCTGTGTGTGGCTGTAGAACTGGCTGTAGAACTGTCTGTGGAAGTGGCTATAGAACTGGCTGTGTGTGTCTGTAGAACTGGCTGTAGAACTGGCTGTGTGTGGCTTTAGAACTGGATGTGTGTGGCTGTAGAACTGGCTATAGAACTGTCTGTGGAAGTGGCTGTAGAACTGGCTATAGAACTGGCTGTAGAACTGGCTGTGTGTGGCTGTAGAACTGGCTGTAGAACTGGCTATAGAACTGGCTGTGTGTGGCTGTAGAACTGGCTGTAGAACTGGCTGTAGACCTGGCTGTAGAACTGGCTATAGAGCTGGCTGTGTGTGGCTGTAAAACTGGCTGTAGAACTGGCTATAGAACTGTCTGTGGAAGTGGCTGTAGAACTGGCTATAGAACTGGCTGTAGAACTGGCTGTGTGTGGCTGTAGAACTGGCTGTAGAACTGGCTGTAGAACTGGCTATAGAACTGGCTGTGTGTGGCTGTAGAACTGGCTGTAGAACTGGCTGTAGACCTGGCTGTAGAACTGGCTATAGAGCTGGCTGTGTGTGGCTGTAAAACTGGCTGTAGAACTGGCTGTAGAACTGGCAGTGTGTGGCTGTAGAACTGGCTGTGTGTGGCTGTAGAACTGGCTGTAGAACTAGCTGTGGAAGTGGCTGTAGAACTGGCTGTAGAAGTGGCTGTGTGTGGCTGTGGAACTGGCTGTGGAACTGGCTGTAGAACTGGCTGTGTGTGGCTGTAGAACTGGCTGTGTGTGGCTGTAGAACTGGCTGTGTGTGGCTGTAGAACTGGCTGTAGAACTGGCTGTGGAAGTGGCTGTGTGTGGCTGTGTGTGGCTGTGGAACTGGCTGTGGAACTGGCTGTAGAACTGGCTGTGTGTGGCTGTAGAACTGGCTGTGTGTGGCTGTAGAACTGGCTGTGTGTGGCTGTAGAACTGGCTATAGAACTGGCTATAGAACTGGCTGTAGAACTGGCTGTAGAACTGGCTGTGGAACTGGCTGTGGAACTGGCTGTGGAACTGGCTGTGGAACTGGCTGCGTGTGGCTGTAGAACTGGATGTGTGTGGCTGTAGAACTGGCTGTGTGTGGCTGTAGAACTGGCTGTGTGTGGCTGTAGAACTGGATGTGTGTGGCTGTAGACCTGGCTGTAGAACTGTCTGTGGAAGTGGCTGTAGAACTGGCTGTGTGTGTCTGTGGAACTGGCTGTGTGTGGCTGTAGAACTGGCTGTGTGTGGCTGTAGAACTGGATGTGTGTGGCTGTAGAACTGGCTGTGTGTGGCTGTAGAACTGGCTGTGTGGGGCTGTAGAACTGGCTGTGTGTGGCTGTAGAACTGGCTGTGTGTGGCTGTAGAACTGGATGTGTGTGGCTGTAGAACTGGCTGTAGAACTGTCTGTGGAAGTGGCTGTAGAACTGGCTGTGTGTGTCTGTGGAACTGGCTGTAGAACTTGTTGTGTGTGGATGTAGAAGTGGCTGTAGAACTGCTTGTAGAAGTGGCTGTAGAACTGGCTGTGTGCTGTAATTCGGGGTGTGTAGCATTAGTTACAGGTCATGCATATAACACATGATGATTTTATACAAAAAGCTACAGTGAGTGTTGACATTTTAGTAAATGACCCCAGAAGGAATTGAACTCAAGACCCTGGTGTTGGGAGTGCTTTGTTTACACCAACTGAGCCACACATCTTAATGGAAGTTAAACCAGTCTGTAGGAGGAGTCCTGCTCTTCCTTTTCCTCTTCATCTAGTAGTATAATAGCGCTCAATAGAGTGAAGAGTTTCACAAATTCATTAAGACATTTCCAGAATATACAATCACTGAATCAACATGACTATCTCACAATTCATCCTTTTGACTCTGTGCTAGCAGAGTTGGCAGGATGGACGAGAAGTCTATGGCACCAGACTGAAGATGAAAACCCTTCCTGGAAAGGAACGTTCTGGTCTCTGAATGTAGCTGTGGGTTTGAATCCCACTTCTGACAATACTTTCTTACTGTTAGACTTGAACTGGTGAGATTAGACATGAAGGTTATTGTGATAGTTAAAATATGCCAATCTAGTTAAGTGGAGTTTTTTTTTGTCAAAAGCTTCATATCAGCCAACAATCAACATCAACAGGATGACTTATTCAGCAGACTTGTGCGTTCATGCGTTCGTGCGTGAGTGCGTGCGTTCATGTGTTCGTGCGTGAGTGCGTGCGTGCGTGCGTGTGTTCATTCACGTGTGAGTTCGTGCCTGTGGTGCCTTGAGTTCTGTCCAGTCCAGCCCTACAACATCCTGTGGCTAAGCTTTAGGTAGCCAGTTGAAATCTCTCATGGAGTATCAGTACAGTAGAATAAGTGTATAATAATACCAAGGGGACAGCAGTAACTATCTCTTTAACCCAGGGCTGTCAAACTCATTCCACTGAGGACCAAGTGTCTGGAGCTTTTTGGTTTTTTCCTTTCGGTTAAGTTCTAGACAACCAGGTGAGGGGAGTTCCTTAATAATTACTGACCTTATTTCATCAATCAAGTACAAGGGAGGAGAGCCTTTGGTTTAGTAGAGATGACTGCTTCTCCCTCTCTCTCTCCCTCTCTTGCTCTCTTTGTGTTTCTCTCTCTCCCAAGTGTATTTTCAGCACAGAGAAAGAGTGAGAGAGGGAGCAAGAGGATGGTTGTTGAGGAGGGAGAAATGAGCTGAGCCATAGATTCCACAACCATTGTATGTCAATCATGATTGTGTGTGTGTGTGTGTGTGTGTGTACAGCCCTCCTCTCTGTTCCCATCCCCTGGTGATTAGCTCTGTCAGTGTTGGGCTCTTGCTGCTCTCTGAGTGAATACAGTAAGACCTTGGGAAGGAGAGAAAGAGAGAGTGAAAGAAAAGGAGAGATATAGAAACAGATACAGACAGAAAGAAGTGTGGGGGGGGGGGGGGTATTCCTCTTGTACTGCTACACCATGTGCAAACTGTCAATCAAATCTTGGGCATCATGCCCAGTGTCCTTGTCCATATGAGAGTACCTTCACATCTAAATCTATATCACCTGATGAGGCTTGGTCTTCTAGTAGACAATGAGAGTGAGAAACAGCCTTCCTCTACACTAAGAAATCAGAGTAACATTTACACATTTTAGTCATTTAGCAGACACTCTTATCCAGAGCGACTTACAGTAGTGAATGCATACATTTAATTTTTTTGTACTGGCCACCCGTGGGAATCAAACCCACAACCCTGGCGTTGCACACATTGCTGGCGTTGCAAACACCATGCTCTACCAACTGAGCCACAGGTAAGAAACGTTCTGATCTGGTAATATGGTCTGCCTTTGTTGTAACTGTTATGAGATGAAGAGTGTTAATGTGTTGAAATGGTTGGAAGATGAAGAGTGTGAACTGTGTTTGTGTGTCTCTCTCTCTCTCTCTCTCTCTCTCTCTCTCTCTCTCTCTCTCTCTCTCTCTCTCTGTCTCTCTCTGTCTCTCTCTCTGTCTCTCTCTCTCTGTCTGTGTGGGTGTATAGAGCCTGAAGCTGTACAGAAACGAACCAAACAGAAAAGTGACAGTCTTAAAACTGTGTTAAATGTAAAGGATTAAGATGTTTGGGGGGGGGTATAGCTTGTCCATGTTTGTCTCTTTTTTACTGAAACATTGAGACGTTTTGAGATTTTAAAAAGAGGGAGTTGATATGATATCTGATGTAGTTACAGTATTAGACATGCAGTCTAGGTTCTTCTTGTGAAGTAAAGGAACCATGGTCATCTCTAGCTGTAATGCATTTTACTGAGCAGGGAAATTAAAGCTTTGAGGTAAAGATCACACACATCCTGTACGCCTTTTATGTCCCTCCATAGATCCTGTCTCTTTGAAATGTACTGTTTGAAATACACCCACACTTCCTTGTTGTGAAATAGATCAGATTCAATTGTTACTGTAGTCTTGGCCTCCTTTTTTTAACTAGGCAAATCAGTTAAGAACAAATTCTTATTTTCAATGACATCTTAGGAACAGTGGATTAACTGCCTTGTACAGGGGCAGAACCACAGATTGTTACCTTGTCAGCTCAGGGATTTCAAGATCTTCCCTATATATGATCAGTGTGTTTCTCTACAGAACCTGTGATCCACTCTGAGGCAGCCAATGGAGAGGAAGGGGTGTAATATATGGGATATACAGGATTCACTGGATCCCCAGCGTGGGATCAACACACACACACACACACACACACACACACACACATACACAGGGTTTGCAGAGGGTTCTACCTTAAGAAGGTATTCTCTGCCCAACCTTACCTCCCATTGTGCAAAAACTGGTTGAATCAATGTTTTTTTCCACATAATTTCAGCCACAAAAAAATCTGTGATGATGTTTAATCCCAACGTGGAAAACTGAACGGATTTGCAAAAAGTCATCGACGTAACGACATTTCTTTTTCCACCCAACTGATTTCTCGTTACATTCATGTTAGCTGACAACTCAACCAAACGTACATCAAATATAAACGTTGAACTGACGTCTGTGCCCAGTGGCTCTCTCGATCTATAATTCCGCTTTTAATTCCTCTGATGATTTCATGTTATCTTTGAGACATACACTCAAAAGATTATCCCGACAATTGATCAATATAGTAGATTACTCGATGACAAATATGTACATGGAGTTTCTCTTCAGCGCAACATACTAAATATATTATCATTTACAATAACAATACTGTTTACATTGTGAATCATATATAAATATATAGCCTACATTTACACATTATTTAAAGACATTAAATACACACATAATTAGTGATTCATAACTTAGTGGACATGGTAGATTTATCAAAGATGAAAGAATCAAATTGGTCAGGTTGGATCAACTTCCATCAGACACATACACAGCATTATTTTTGGCAAATATTCCACAAAATAACGTTACTGGATTATATTCCTACACAGTGTGCCTGTTTTTGCCCCTGTTGAATTAGCCTGCATTATGTCACGATACCGAGAGCTCACTCATGCACGTGCGGCTGATTGGAGTCGGTTGTCGGTTCTTTTTATGATCATTTTGTTACTGTCCTGTGAATAGGTGCGCATGAGGTTTGCTTTTCCCCTGTATTATTCTTTGTGTGATGTCCCTCTCTTCTGCAGGGAGAGAAGACAAAAAACTGCAAAATCAAATGAAAATGATATTGAGAATGTTGCTCTTTTATATTCAGATGCTAGTTGAGTCTTTTGTGTTCCTCTAATTTCATTCCCCGCCACTATCAGTGGTCCACTGGGCTTAGTGGCTTTTGACAAAGTTAAGATTATTATCGCTCTTTGAACACTGACATTTTTCATTTAGCGTTTTATTTCTTTAATTTTGTCTATTTATTTAAGATTATTTCATGTAGGCTATATGAAACCTTTTTTTATACAGTTTTTGCTGTTTTTGTAGGCCCAATGTTGTTTTCCTCAGGTGGTATAGAGGCTTGATATTCTTGGAGCACTTGCCAAGATATAACGGATTTATTTGATCATTTTTTGCACTATATTTTCTTTTGCTTTTTTTGTACTCAATAAAAAAACGTCTTTATAAGATAAGTCCGGTGTAGGTTGTGTATTGTCAGTCTTGACGGTATTGTCGGGTGAGCGAGAGAGACAGGAGAAAAGCGGGGGATAGAGAGTGGGGAATAAAACAGAACAAAAATAGATGTCAGGAGAGCTAGAGCTCAAGCAGTTTTATAGCGCGCGGTGGTAAACCGCGGGGACACGTGCAGGAGGACGCACCCGACTGAGTCGCGGTGGAGTGGCACTGACACTAGCTGATTAGGCAGGAGCAGCACTCACGGGTTCATGTCGGTCATTTCGATGATTTTATTGCAGGGTTTGTCTCCTCGGCCCAAGGATAGGCTAACCGCAGGGCCTCTACCCTTGTGCGCGCTGCGATTTGTCAACACAATGATTTAGGGTGAAAGAGAGGGGAGCACTGCACCTCTGTTTTCCTCTTACTATGAATTGGGTTCTTGGTGCTCTAAAAGAAGAGATTCTCTCTCTTACTCTCTCGATTTCATTCGCGGTCTGTAATGTTTCCACGATGGGAAATAACGAGGGGCAAATACTGTGTAGTCATTCTATGGCTGAAGGACTGTAGCTCTATCTGTTTGGCCGATAACATTTTTACATTTTAGTCATTTAGCAGACGCTCTTATCCAGAGCGACTTACAGTAGTGAATGCATACATTTCATTTTTTTCATTTCATACATTTTTTTCGTACTTGGCCCCCCGTGGGAATCGAACCCACAACCCTGGCGTTGCAAACACCATGCTCTACCAACTGAGCTACGGGGAAGGCTAAACATACAGTAACTGCATTTACTCACAAATTTTACATTACATTTTACATTTTAGTCATTTAGCAGACGCTCTAATCCAGAGCAATTTACAGTAGTGAATGCATACATTTCATACATTTTTTTTCCTGTGCTGGCCCCCCGTGGGAATCGAACCCACAACCCTGGCGTTGCAAACACCATGCTCTACCAACTGAGCTACAGGGAAGGATAACGAAACAATAAGATAATACACAAACATATTTTCTCCTTTTCTGAAGCCTTTTTTTGTGCTCTAAAAATTAGTCGTTTTAATGAATGTAATGATAAAAAAAAACACTGTTATTTGCACTGTTTTTTAAATAAATTTGCACTGTTACATGTTAATCGTAACCTAAAACCTAATGCTTGTCAGAATTGTTTTAATTCTCCTTTTCTAAACTAGGCTATACCAAATTCAAGTTTTTGAAATGAATACACATCATTAATGACAGCGAGTTTAACATATTAGCATTTAATCTAGTGCCAAGGTAAAGCTTTATTTAGCAGAGAAAAGTCATTTATAGCACCATAGTAAAAACAATTGTTGTGCTTCTCTCAACAACTTCCCTCTTAATTTGACAAAGATCAGATATTTTCTTTGTAACAATAAAATGACTGTTTTCTTAAAACCCTGAGCTTAATACTGTGAATACCATCCCAGAAGATGTAAGAGGCTATTTCTTTTTATTTCCATTTTTCCCAGACATTTCTAACTACTATCAGCATAACCACAATGCAATGGGATAGAGAGTACATGAGAGAGAGAGAGAGTACCATAATGTTTGGTAATTAGTGTCACTGTGTCAGTGTCACTGTCCCTGACAGACACGATCTCCATCGGAAACAGGCCTGACTGTCATCATCACCCTTGGAATTACCTGATGCTCTGAAATATGGGAAAACTGGACGCAGCCGGACCTTTCCCCGTGATAGATAATGCTTCTTATCAGATCAGGAAGTTTATTTTCTGGAGTAAATCTGGATCGAGAGGGATAAAGAAATGACACATCCCTTGCAGACACAAAGAAAGTGAGGAGATTAGCTCTCCTAAAGCATATGTGGCTTTAGTACACCTTGACAGACAGCGGATTGAAAGGTCATCAAATTATAATCCCTCCTTTCTTCTCCTTTAATCCTTTGAGGGTGTCTCACTCCATCACTGGGAGAAGAGAGGAGGATGTATGCTGCAGGAAGGCTGCTCACTTCCTGTTGTGCTCTAATACTGTAAGCCTTTGATGGCTGATTTCAATTAGTTTGATTATAACTGATGAGGGTTTTATTGATTTTGGT